>NW_024081437.1:0-1228 GCF_003009895.1 Hyaena hyaena
TGGCAACCTGACCTGCTTGGTGAGGGTTTGATGTGACAAGGCTTGGAGCCTCCAGAAGCAACAGGCACACCCGCTGGCCCTCCAGCTACAAAATAGCCCGCATCAATAATTGTGGCCAATGTGTGGGGGCTGCACACCAGGAGTCAGGGGGCAGAAGAACCTAATAACAGGTCCCCAGTACCACTCTGTACTCACAGCCTTCCCTCATTAAGCCTGGAATTTCCACAGCAGACACGTATTAAGTGTTCCATGTCAGGAGCCCTGCCACACCTTTTAAAATTGTAAATCCAGCCCTCAACCACCCAGGCAGCCATTTTGTTGGAAAGTGTATAGACATAGTGTCATGTAAATTATAGATTCACCTAACGGCTGGGTGGCAGGTCACTGAACACTTGTGCCCTGAATCTGTAAATAGGCAATAGAAAAACTCCTTTTGTATAGTGCTGGATTTGATTTGCTCATAGGAAAAGATATTTACTATACTGTTCTTGAAGGGTTATTTTTCTGTAATTCTTTTTACATAATATTTTATCAAGATTTAGCATAGCTTCACAAAAATGACTTGGGAATTGTTCCCTCCTCTTCTATCTTTTGAAAGTGGTTGTGTGAGATGATTTTCATTTCTTAAGTATTTGCTAGAACTCACCCATGAAATCATCTGGGCCTGGATTGTTCTTTTGTTGTGTTTGTTATGCTTTTAGGAATGTTTTTGATAGAAAATTAAATTTATTTATAAGCTACTGAGCTATTCATATTTTCTATTCAATCTGTCAGCAGTCTCAGTAAATTGCTTTGTTTCCAAGGAATTTTTCAGTTTTACCTAAGTTATCAAAATTATTGGCATCCTAATAGTCCCTCATTATTCTTTTAATACCTATATGATCTATGGTGCTATCCCTCTTTCATTCCTGATATTGATTAGCATACTTTCTTTTTTTTCTTAATCTTGCTAAGTGTTATATAATTCATTGTTCTTTTAAAAAGGTATGGCTTTAAGTGTCCATCAATGGACGAATGGATCAAGAAGATGTGGTTTATCTATACCATGGAATACTACATGGCAATGAGAAAGAATGAAATCTGGCCATGTGTAGCAACATGGATGGACCTTGAGGGTGTTATGCTGAGCGAAATAAGTCAGGCAGAGAAGGACACATATCATATGTTTGCACGTATAGGAGGATTAGGAGGAACTTGACGGAGGAACAAGGGGGAGAAGAAGGGGGGA
>NW_024081437.1:3461-8721 GCF_003009895.1 Hyaena hyaena
TATTTACTATACTGTTCTTGAAGGGTTATTTTTCTGTAATTCTTTTTACATAATATTTTATCAAGATTTAGCATAGCTTCACAAAAATGACTTGGGAATTGTTCCCTCCTCTTCTATCTTTTGAAAGTGGTTGTGTGAGATGATTTTCATTTCTTAAGTATTTGCTAGAACTCACCCATGAAATCATCTGGGCCTGGATTGTTCTTTTGTTGTGTTTGTTATGCTTTTAGGAATGTTTTTGATAGAAAATTAAATTTATTTATAAGCTACTGAGCTATTCATATTTTCTATTCAATCTGTCAGCAGTCTCAGTAAATTGCTTTGTTTCCAAGGAATTTTTCAGTTTTACCTAAGTTATCAAAATTATTGGCATCCTAATAGTCCCTCATTATTCTTTTAATACCTATATGATCTATGGTGCTATCCCTCTTTCATTCCTGATATTGATTAGCATACTTTCTTTTTTTTCTTAATCTTGCTAAGTGTTATATAATTCATTGTTCTTTTAAAAAGGTATGGCTTTAAGTGTCCATCAATGGACGAATGGATCAAGAAGATGTGGTTTATCTATACCATGGAATACTACATGGCAATGAGAAAGAATGAAATCTGGCCATGTGTAGCAACATGGATGGACCTTGAGGGTGTTATGCTGAGCGAAATAAGTCAGGCAGAGAAGGACACATATCATATGTTTGCACGTATAGGAGGATTAGGAGGAACTTGACGGAGGAACAAGGGGGAGAAGAAGGGGGGAAATGGTGGGGGAAAGGGAGAGAGGCAAACCATGAGAGACTCTTGAATGCTGACAAAAACTGAGGACTGTGGACTGATGGATGTGGGGGGGGAGGAGGGATGGGCATGGAGGAGGACCCTTGTGGGGATGAGCACTGGGTGTTATGTGGAAACTAATTTGACAATAAACTATTTGTAAAAAAAATAAAATAAAATGAGAAGAAACGCTGAAAAAAAAATAAAAAGGTGTGGCTTTGCTGATTTTCATCATAGCTTTCTATTTCATTTATTTCTGCTCTTATCTCTATTATTTCCTTTTCTGAAACTTATTTTGCATTTACCTTGCTTCTTTTTCTAGCTTCTTTAGATGGAGCATTAGGGCATTGATTTTATGCTTTTCTACTTTCTAATATAAACATTTAAAGCAATAAATCATCCTCTAATCACTTTTGTACCTGCCTCCCACTAATTTTGATGTTTTATTTTTATTGTTATTCTATATGAAATATTTTCTATGTTCCTTTGTGTTTCCTTCTTTGACCCATGGGTTTTTGTAGAGATGTAATGTGAAATCCAGGTGTTTAGACATATATTATTGCTAGTAATTCATAATAGAACTCCATTGTGGACTCAAATAACTTATTATGTAAAATTTCAGATTTTCTAAATTTGTTGAGACTTGTTTTATGGCCCAGCATTTGATATATACAGGTAAATGTACAATGTGCCCTTGTAAATTGTATATTCTACCATTGTTGGGTATGATGTTTTATAAATATCAATTAAGTAAAGATGGTTGATAATGTCATACAGATATTCTATATATTTACTGATTTCCTGTCTAGCTATATCAACTGCTGAGGGAAGGGTGTTAAAATCTCCAACTATAATTTGGAAATATTGATTTCTCTCCCTATTCTGTCAAATTTTACATATTTTGAATCTTTGTTGTTGGGTGCAAAGAAATTTATGATTCTTTATTGTTCTGATTGACCCTCATATTATTATTACCTTTTATCTTGGGTAATAATCTTTGTCTTTTTTTTAATGTTTTATTTATTTCTAGGAGAGAGAGAGAGAGAGACAGCGTGAGCAGGGGAGGGTCAGAGAGAGAGGGAGTCACAGACTGAATCAGGCTCCAGGCTCTGAGCTGGCAGTCAGCACAGAGCCCGACGCGGGGCTCGAACCCACCCCTTACACTATATTGGCCATATGTATTACATCTACATATGTTATAAACCTGTAATGCACTATTACATTTTTACTTTTAAAAAAAGTCAGATGTACTATAAAGGAATTAAGAGAAATTAATATTTCTATTAAGAGTAAATTAATATTTACTCACATATTTGCCATTTTTGATGTTCTTTATCTTTACCCAAAGATCAAGATTTCCCTCTACTTGGTGTTATGCTGAGCGAAATAAGTCAGGCAGAGAAGGACAAATACCATATGTTTGCACGTATAGGAGGATTAGGAGGAACTTGACGGAGGAACAAGGGGGAGAAGAAGGGCGGAAATGGTGGGGGAAAGGGAGAGAGGCAAACCATGAGAGACTCTTGAATGCTGACAAAAACTGAGGACTGATGGATGTGGGGGGGAGGGGGGGATGGGCATGGAGGAGGGCACTTTGGGGATGAGCACTGAGTGTTATGTAGAAACTAATTTGACAATAAACTATTTGTAAAAAAAAAAAAAAAAAAAAAAAAAAAGAAGCTTAACTGACTGGGCCACATAGGTGCCCCAGATTTGATTTAATTTTTTATATGTTGTTAGGTAAGCGTCCACCTTCTTTCACATGAAGGTATTCAAATTCACATTTTCCCTAGCACCCTTTGATTAAAAACAAACAAACAAACAAACAGACAAACAAACTATTCTTTCTCTATTATTAGTCCTGTTGCCATTGTCAAAGATAATTTGATCAAGTTTGTGTGCTTTTATTTGGTCTCTGTATTCGATTTCATTGGTCTTCATGTCTCTCTCTTTGCTAGTATCACACTGATTTTATTTATTGTAGGTTTGTAATAAATTCTGAAATCAAGAAAAAAAAAAGATTTCCCTCTACTTTATGTTTTTCAGATTGAAAGACCTCCTTAAGCATTGCTGTTAGTGCAGGCTGTTGATGATTCTCTTAGCTTTCACTTATCTCAAAATATTCTCATTTCATCTTCATTTCTGAAGAATATTTTTCTCAGATACAGAGTTCTGGGTTGAAAGGTTTTTTTTCCTTATCATTTTAAAGATGTTTTTCCAAACAATCATAAAATTTGTATGGAACCACAAAAAAATCCCAAATAGTCAAAGTTATGTTGAAAAAGAAAACCAAAGCAGGAGGCATCACAATCCCAGACTTTAGCCTCTACTACAAAGCTGTAATCATCAAGCCAATATGGTATTGGCACAAAAACAGACACATAGACCCATGGAATAGAATAGATAACCCAGAATTGGACCCACAAATGTATAGGCCGACTAATCTTTGACAAAGCAGGAAAGAGTGTCCAGTGAAAAAAAAAGACAGTCTCTTTAGCAAATGGTGCTAGGAGAAATGGACAGCAACATGCAGAAGAATGAAACTAGACCACTTTCTTATACCATGCACAAAAATAAACTCAAAATTGATGAAAGACCTAAATGTGATACAGGAAACCATCAAAACTCTAGAGGAGAAAGCAGGAAACAAACTCCTTGACCTCAGCTGCAGCAATTTCTTGCACAACATGTCTCCAAAGGCAAGGGAAATAAAAGCAAAAATGAGCTATTAGGACCTCATCAAGGTAAAAAATCTTCTGCACTGCAAAATAAACAATTAACAAAACTAAAAGGAAACAGACAGAAGGGGAGAAGATATTTGCAAATGACATATCAGATAAAGGGCTAGTATCCAAAATCTATAAAGAACTTAACAAACTCAACACCTGAAAAACAAATAATCCAGTGAACACAGCAGAAGACAGGAATAGACACTTTTCCCAAAGAAGACCTCCATATGACCAACAGACACATGAAAAGATGCTCAACATCACTTATCATCAGGGAAATACAAATCAAAACCACACTGAGATACCACCTCACACCAGTCAGAGTGGCCAAAATTAACAACTCAGGAAACAACAGATGCTGGAGAGGATGTGGAGAAATGGAAACCCTCTTGCTGCACTGTTGGTGGGAATGCAAACTGGTGCAGCTGCTCTGGAAAAGTGTGGAGGTTCCTCAAAAAATTAAAAATAGAATTACCCTACGACCCAGCAATAGCACTACTAGGAATTTATCCAAAGGATGCAGGAGAGCTGATTCATAGGGGCATATGTAACCCCCAATGTTTACAGCAGTGCTATCAACAATAACCAAATTATGGAAAGAGCCTAAATGTCCATCAACTGATGAATGGGGGATAAAGGAGATGTGGTTTATATACACAGTGGAGTACTACTTGGCAATGAGAAAGAAAGAAATCTTACCATTTGTAACGACATAGATGGAACCGGAGGGTACTATGCTAAGTGAAATAAATCAGTCAGAAAAACAGATACCACATGTTTTCACTCATATGTGGAACTGGAGAAACTTAACAGAAAACCATGGGGGAAAGGGAGGGGGGAAAATAGTTACAAACAGAGAGGGGAGAAGGCAAACCATAAGAGACTTTTAAATACAGAGAACAGACCAAGGGTTGATGTGGGGGCAGCGGGCCAGGGAGAGGGGAAAATGGGTGATGGGCATTGAGGTGGGCACTTGTTGGGATGAGCACTGGCTGTTGTATGTAAGCTATGAATCACAGGAATCTACCCCCAAAACCAAGAGCACACTATATACACTGTATGTTAGCCAACTTGACAATAAGTTATATTAGAAAATTAAAAATAAAAATGTTGTTCCACTGTCTCCTGGCTTCAACTGTTTCTAAGGGCAGTGCAATGAAGTCTTGTTACTGTTCTCCTATATGTAATGCTTCATTTTACTCTGACTTCTATCAAAATTTCTGCCCTGAGCACCCTCCTACACTGTTGGTGGGAATGTAAACTGGTGCAGCCCCTCTGGAAAACAGTGTGGAGATTCCTCAAAATATTAACACTAGAACTCCCCTATGACCCAGCAATAGCACTGCTAGGAATTTACCCAAGGGATACAGAAATGCTGAGGCATAGGAGCACATGTACCCCAATGTTCATAGCAGCACTCTCTACAATAGCTAAAACATGGAAAGAGCCTAAGTGTCCATCAACAGATGAATGGATCAAGAAGATGTGGTTTATCTATACCATGGAATACTACATGGCAATGAGAAAGAATGAAATCTGGCCATGTGTAGCAACATGGATGGACCTTGAGGGTGTTATGCTGAGCGAAATAAGTCAGGCAGAGAAGGACAAATACCATATGTTTGCACGTATAGGAGGATTAGGAGGAACTTGACGGAGGACCAAGGGGGAGAAGAAGGGCGGAAATGGTGGGGGAAAGGGAGAGAGGCAAACCATGAGAGACTCTTGAATGCTGACAAAAACTGAGGACTGATGGATGT
>NW_024081437.1:12167-99681 GCF_003009895.1 Hyaena hyaena
GTGTAGCAACATGGATGGACCTTGAGGGTGTTATGCTGAGCGAAATAAGTCAGGCAGAGAAGGACAAATACCATATGTTTGCACGTATAGGAGGATTAGGAGGAACTTGACGGAGGACCAAGGGGGAGAAGAAGGGCGGAAATGGTGGGGGAAAGGGAGAGAGGCAAACCATGAGAGACTCTTGAATGCTGACAAAAACTGAGGACTGATGGATGTGGGGGGGAGGGGGGGATGGGCATGAAGTAGGGCACTTTGGGGATGAGCACTGAGTGTTATGTAGAAACTAATTTGACAATAAACTATTTGTAAAAAAAAAAAAAAAAAAAATTTCTGCCCTGAACACACTGTGGTAGTGATGGACTGGGACTTAAGTCTTCTCACACTGTGCCCCAGCTATTAGAAGTTATTAATATACATTGAGCTCGGGCTGTGCAGATGTGTCCAGCAAGTGAATGTGACATCAAAACTCAGTTGTGTATGTCTGCCTTCACTGAAATAGAAAAGATTTTTCTGTTGTTTTCTGATGCATCCATGTGGCTAGAAACCATGTTCAGACCCTGAGGCTCATGGAACCTGACCTTTCTGGCAGAATGCTTTAATTATTGGTTTTGATTGCTGACTTAATTAAAAAATGTATTTGAAAGTTTATGGCCCTTTTCTGACCCTTTGTAAAGATTTTATCATTTCTAATAACTATCTCACAAATAAATTTAAGAAAGGATTTTTTTTCATTATCCTTTGTTTTCAGTAGTTTGACTGCAGTGTGCCTCGATGTGGTTTTTCTTTGTATTTATCATCCTTGGGGTTCACTGAGCCTCTTAAACCTATAAATAATCTTTCTGTAATTTTGGAAATTTTCACCCCTTATTCCTTCAAGTAGCTTTTCTTCTACATTCTCTCTATCCTCTCCTGGGATTCTAAATACCGATGATTTACACCTTTTTGTGTTACCACACAGATCACTGATCTTTTTTTAATCTTTGTGTCTTTTGGTGTATCAGAATGAATCATTTCTATTGATATATCTTCAAGTTTGTGATTCTTCTGTCACCTGCAGTCTGTTATTAAGACCATCCAGTGAATTTTTCACTCCAGACATTATATTTTCAATTCTAGAATTTATAGTCCGTTCTTTTCAGTAGTTTTTTTTCCCTGTTAAATTTTCCTATTTTATAAATTTATTATTATTCCCTTAGAGCATGTATTTTTTGGCATTTACATTTTTACATTTTACATTTTTACCTATTACACCATACATTTACATTTTATATTACACACTTAATTATGTGTAAATCATAATAAGCACAATAGCCGAAGTGTTAAGTAGTAGGGTTGGTACATATAATCCATTCATTTATTTATTCATGTATTCATCCATTCAAAATGCATCTACTGTGTACCTACTGTCTCAGGCATTGTTCTAATTCCCAAGAACTTGGAAACAAACTATAAATGGTTCCTGTTCTCAAAGAGCTCCCAGAATGGTAAGGAGAGGCAATCATATAAATAAGTTGGCTAATATGATATTATGGGGGTGGGGTGGGTAGGGCATATACAGAGTACAGCAGGGACACCAGATGGGCCAATCTACCTTGGGAGGGTCAGAAAAGCCCTTACATAGTGACCCTTTCATTGGCACAGATGAGCTTGAAGAACATCGCAGGAAAGTGCCCAGTGGAACATTGGGATTTGAGAAGCAGAAGAGAATTTGGTCTTGGATATCCAGGTTTGGTAGTCTATAGCTTTGAGGTGGTTGTGTGAGGCTGGGGGAATGGCTGAGATTCCCCTAAATGGAATGACAAGCAGTCTAAGAAGACGATGGTGAAATAGAGTTGGTCTGAGTCTTAGATAATCAGGAGCTGGAGCACAGACTGTGTTGGAACTGAGGACCAGTCTCCAAGGCTGAGACCTTCAGAGTAAGTTTATCTTAATACTTTAAGAACACAGACCTTGGACTCAGATCTGAGTTGTAATGTCAGCTGCGTGGCCTTAAAGAGATTGCTTAAATTCTATTTGGCTCAGTTTCTATAACACTAGAATGAGAATAACAATAGTACCTGCTTCAGAGTCATTGTAAGAATAAGATAAGATTTATAAACAGTGCCTGGCACATACCAAACAATCATCAAATAGTAGCTGTTATCAATTCATTAATAAAATGGATGTGAAAGCCTAGGAACAAGTTTTAATTTCTTTACCACTAGATTGGAACACAGATGCATTCATTTATTCAAGAAATATTAATTGAGTACCTACTATATTCCAGGCATGGTTTTTTTTTTTTTTGCTGTACTTGGGAAAAATGGTATCTATGACCTTAAGATCTTAATGAGACATTAAGAACTCAGCTACCATATGTTTGCACGTATAGGAGGATTAGGAGGAACTTAATGGAGGACCCTGGGGGAGAAGAAGGGGGGAAAATTAGTGGGGGAGAGGGAGGGAGGCAAACCATGAGAGATTCTTGAATGCTGAGAACAAACTGAAGACTGATGGGGGTGGGGGAGAGGGGAAGGGGGGTGATGGGCATGGAGGAGGGCACTTATGGGGATGAGCCCTGGGTGTTATAAGGAAACCAACTTGATAATAAACTATAAAGAAAAGAAATAAATAAAACATAAAAAATTTTAAAAAAGAAATATCTTACTATGTTATGTCTTCTAATCCATAAACATGGTGTGTTTCTACATTTATTTAGATCTTCCTCGATTTTTTTTTGAATCAGAATGTTGGAGTTCTTAACATATAAGTTCTGTATATGCTTTATTATATTTATATTTAAGTATTTCTTTTTGGTGGTATAAGTGGTCTTGTGTTTTTAATTTCAGTTTCCACGTGTTTGTTGCTAGCCTATAAAAATACAATTAACTTTCTTATGTAAAAAAAAAGAACTCAAGGGATGTGAAACTTGAATGGGGGAAAATGTATTATTTTTACTAAATTAAGTAAAATTTAGCATTTCCTTCGATTATGAATGTAAACAACAAACCATGGTGGTATTACAATATATGTGACTTTGTCACCACCAGAGATATTTTCATATCACATTAGACTTATTGCAGATATCTAGAAGTACTTACTAGAAGTAGCATTACTTTAAAATTAGGGACTTGGAGGGCGCCTGGGTGGCTTAGTCAGTTGAGCGTCCGACTTTCGCTTAGGTCATGATCTCGCGGTTCGTGGGTTCGAGCCCCGCGTCGGGCTCTGTGCTGACTGCCAGCTCAGAGCCTGGAGCCTGTTTCAGTCTGTGACTCCCTCTCTCTCTGACCCTCCCCTGCTCACGCTGTCTCTCTCTCTCTCTCTCTCTCTCTCTCTCTCTCCTAGAAATAAATAAAACATTTTAAAAAAATAAAATAAAATAAATAAAATTAGGGACTTGGTAGACCATTTTAGATACTGCTAATTTTTCTGTTAATGATGAAGTACATACATCACTGTAAAAATTTAATTATGAGCACGTTTTATGTCCATAAGCATACTTACAATAGCTGCTTTGGAAATACTGTCTGTGAATTACAATGTCAGGGTCATTTCAGGGTCAGTTTCCCTTGAACATTTTTTTTCTTAAGTGTCACCACATTGTCTTGTGTTTTTTTTTTTTTCCCCCTAGTAATTAAGCATCATATCCTAGACATTGTCAATAATGCTTTCTAGTGGCTCTGGCTTCTTGCTTTCTGTTATATTTCCACAGAGAGGTGTTGTTGCTGCTGCTGCTTTAGCAGGTAGTTTCTCTTGCTTTCCCTCTGAAATGGTCACCCTGCACTCTGTCCCCTGGATCTCTGAGTTTTAGCCACTCAGCTTGTCATCCTCTGTGGCCTGCCCAGGAAACTCAAATTCTACCAATTTTTTAAGGAAGAAATAACGCCAATATCACACAAACTTTTCCAGAAAAGTGAGGACGAAAGAATACTTTCAACTTATTCAATGAGGCCAGCATTACCTTTACATCAAAACCATACAAAGATATGAAAAGAAAACTACAGACTGATATTCTTTAGGAACATACTTGCAAAAATTCTAAACAAACTTTCAGCAAATTGAGTTCAACAAGATACAAAAATGATAACATAATATGACTAAGTAGCCTATCATGTGAAAGCAAGTTTGGTTTAAACATTTGAAATTTTATCAGTGTAATTCAGCATATTAATAAACTAAACAAACTAAAAATTAAAAAACATGATTTATGTCTTAGTCCATTTGGGCTGATATAACAAAACACCACAAGCTGGATGCCTTGTAAGCAACAGAAATTTATTTCTCACAGTTTTGGAGGCTGGAAGTCCAAAATCAAGGCACCAGCATGGTCACATTCTGGTTGAGGGCTCTCTTCCTGATTCATAGCCTGAATCTTCTTGCTATATTCTCACATGGTGAAGAGGCAAGGCATCTCTGGAGCCTCTTTTGTAAGGGCATTAATCCCACTGGGACCTACTTACTTCTCAAATGCTCTACTTTCTAATACCATCACCTTTGGGGGCTAACATTTCAACATATGAGTTTTGGAAAGATACACTCAGACTATAGCAATCTTCTCAGCAGATGCAGAAAAAGCATCTGACAGATTCCAACATCAATTCCTGATAAAAACTCTCAGAAAATTAGAAATAGAAGGGAACTTCCTCAGCTTCATAAAGAACCTCTACAAGCTACAGCTGTCATCCTTGGTGGTGAAAGACTGTGCTTCTCCCCCAAATCAGAAACAAGACAGGATGTCCACTCTTACACTTTCTGTTCAACTTCATATTGGAGGGCCGAGCCTGGGAAATTAGGCTAGGAAAAGAAACGAATAGCATCCAGACTGGAAAGAAAGAGAGAAATTGTCTTTATTCATCAAAGACAAGATTATCTATGTAGAAAATGCAATAGAATGGCCAGAAAAGTTACTAGAATTAATATTTGAGTTTAACAGGTTGCAAGAGATAAGATCAAAAAACAAAAATCAATGGTATTTCTATATACTAGCAATGAACAGTCAGAAATTTTGCACATATAGGTGGATTAGGAGGAAGCTAATGGAGGACCATGAGGGAGAAGAAGAGGAAAAATAGTGGGGGAGAGGGAAGGAGGCAAACCATGAGAGACTCTTGAATGCTGAGAACAAACTGAGGGCCGATGGGAGTGGGGGAGAGGGGAAGGGGGGTGATGGGCATGGAGGAGGGCACTTGTGGGGATGAGCACTGGGTGTTATATGGAAACCAACTTGACAATAAACTATTTAAAATAAATAAAATTTTAAATAATACCACTCAAAATAACATCACAAATATGCAATATTTAGGAATAAATCTGACAAAAGATATTTAAAAAACTGAACACTGAAATTAAAGACCAAAATGAGAGAAAGAGATCTTGTTCAGGGGTCAAAAGATTCAATATGGTTAAGATGTCAATCCTCCCCAGGGTGCCTGGGTGGCTCAGTCAGTTAAGCCTCAGACTTTGGCTCAGGTCATGATCTCACAGCTCAGGCGTTTGAGACCCACATCGGGTTCTGTGCTGACAGCTCAGAGCCTGGAGCCTGTTTCAGATTCTGTGTCTTCCTCTGTCTCTCTGCCCTTCCCCTTCTCACGCTCTCTCTGTCTCTCAAAAATAAATAAACATTTGGGAAAAAAAAAAAAAAAGATGTCAATTCTCCCCAAACTAATCTACAGAACTTAACCAAGTCCCAGCAGACTTTTTTTTCCTTGAAACTAAGATGATTCTAAAATTTATATGGAAATGCAAAAAACCTGGGCTAGTTTTAAAAAAAACTGAAAAATACAAAGTTGTAGAACTTAAATTACCTGATTTCAAAGATTGTAAAACTACACAAATCGGGGTGCCTGTGTGGCTCAGTTGGGTAAGCATCTGACTTCAGCTCAGGTCATGAGCTCACGGTTCGTGAGTTTGAGCCCCGTATCAGGGCTCTGTGGTGACAGCTCAGAGCCTGGGGCCTGTTTCAGATTCTGACCTTCCCCCCCACTCACACTCTGTCTCTCTCTCTCTCTGAAAAATAAATAAACATTTTTTTAAAAACTACACAAATCAAAGCTGTATGTCATTGTTGTAAAGATAGAAAATACATCGACAGAACAGCAGAGAGTCTTGACTCCACACATTTACTGATATTTAATACAGGCACCAAAAAAGACAGTAAAGAAAGATAATCTCTTCAACAAATGATGCTGGTATAATTGAATATCCACAGGCACAAAAATGAAATTTGACCCATATCTCACACTACATACAAAAATTGACTCAAAATGGATGAGAAACCTAACTAAATAAGTTTAAAACCTAAAACCATAAAACTTCCAAAAGAAAACAAGATTTTTATGACCTTGGGTTAAATAAAGATATCTTAGGGGCACCTGGGTGGCTCAGTCAGTTAGGCATCCGACTTAAGCTCAGGTCATGACTTCATAGCTCATGAGTTTGAGGCCCATGTTCAGCTCTGTGCTGACAGCTCAGAGCCTGGAGCCTGCTTCGGATTCTGTGTCTCCTTCTCTCTCTCCCCCTCCTCCACTTGTGGGTTTTCTCTCTCTCTCGCTCTCTCTCTCAAAAATAAACATTAAAAGAAGATTTTAATAAATAAATAATCTTAGATGTGACACCAAAAACATAATCGATAAAAAGAGCAGACTGATAAATTTAACCTCATCAAAATTAGAATTTCTACTCTTCAAAAGACACTGTTAAGAAACTGAAGAGACAAGCCACAGACTGGGAGAAAATGCTTGCAAAGCATATACCTGACAAAAGACTTGTATCTAGAATATATAAAGAACTGTTATAACTGAGTATTAAGAAAAGCAACCCAGCATTCATAACATGGCCAAAATGTTTAAGCAGACATTTCAGCAAAGAAGATATATGATGGCCAATGAGGACATGAAAATATGCTCAACATCATTAGTCAGGAAAATCTATATTAAAACCAGAATGAGATTATACTATACAGCTACTGGAATGGCTAAAGGTAAAAGCACCGACTATACCAAGTACTTACAAGAATGTGGAACTGGAACTCTCCCACAGTACCAGTGGGAATGTAAAATGGTACAATCAGTTTGGAAAACAATTGGTAATTTTTGAAAAAGATAAGCATACCTCTCTCTACTATAATATCCAGTCTTACTACTGTTGGTAGTTATCCAAGGAAATATATAGATGTATTAAAGGAATATGCACAAATGTTTGTAGCAGCTTTATTTGTCGTAGGCCTAAACTGGAAACAACCCAAATTTCCATCAACCAATGAATGGATAAACTCATTATGGTACATCCAACAGAACACTGATTTTATGATCCCATTTCTATAAACTACAGAAAGCATATCCGTGGTTGCTTGAAGACAAGAAGGGCAAGGGAGGAAGAAGAGCCAGGAGAGAAAGACTACAAGCCACACAAGGAAACTGAGAGTAATGGATATGTTTATTTCTTTGATTGTGGTGATGGTTTCGTGGAGAGATACATATGTCAAACCTCATCAGATAGTACAGTTTAAACATGTCTGGTTATCATATGTAAAATATACCTCAAAAGATCTGTTTAAGCAAAAAACCACCTACAAGTAAATAATAAAAAGTGGGCAATCCATTTGAATAGACACTTTACAAAAGAAAATATAGAAAATGCCAGTAAGCACAGAAAAACATCATCCTCAACATGATTAGTCATCAGGGAGATGATAATTAAAATCACAATGAGTTGCCACTTCACACCCACTTAAATAGCTAAAAATAAAGGTTGACATCCCCAAATGTTAAGGAAGATTGGAAAGAAAAGGAACTCTCGTACATTTCTGGTAGGAACATAAATTGTACAACCACTTTACAGAATATTCTGGCAGTTTCTTATAAAACAACTATCCTATGACGTGGCAATTCCCTTTCTAGGTACTTATCCAAGTAAAATGAAGGCAAATGTCCACACAAACTTGTAGACGAATGTTCATTGCAGCCTTATTTATAATAGCCCAAAATGGAAACTGCCCAGATCATAAACTGGCGAATGAATAAAACAACTTGGATATATCCAGACAATGGAATACTACTCAGTAATAAAGGGAAAGAAGCAATAACACATTCGACAACATAGGAAAATCTCAACATCATACTGAATGAAAGAATCCAGACACAAAATAGTATATACTATATGATTCCATCCATATGGAGTTCTCAGATAGCAAAAGTTACCTATGCTGGAGAAAAATTAGAACTATGGTTGCCTTTGTGTGGGATTGTGGTGGTGACTGACTGGAAATGGGCACAAGAGAAATTTCTAGGGTATTACATCTTCTATATCTTGCCAGGAGCTTGGAAAATGCATTTGTCAAAACTCACTACATGAGGCACTTAAGATTTGTGTGTTTCTCTATAGTAAATTTTACCTCCAAAAAATGGTAAACAGGTACCCATCTCTAGTTAATACTATGCATGCTGAAGTATTTAGAGGTGAAGTATACTGATGTGTGCAGCTTACTTTGAAATGTATCAGTAAAATAAGGATGACCTTACAATCAAGCAAGTAGAGCATAAGGCTAATTGTAGAATACTGGTGATTGGTACTTCAGTACAGACCTTTGAATTCATCCATATGCTGCAAAAGTTTTCATAATAAAATCTGAAGTAAAATAAGAAAAAAGTTGTTAACATCCAATGGATAAAATTGTTACAAGGATATTTAAGGGGCACCTGGGTGGAGCCCACTTCAGATTCTGTATCTCTTCTCTCTGCCCCTCCCCTGCACGCGCTCTCTCTCTCTCTCTCTCAAAAATAAATAAACATTAAACGAAACGTTTTTAAGAATATTTAAGAAGTTTGTTATTGGGGTGCCAGGGTGGCTCAGTCGGTTAAGTATCTGACTCTTGATTTCGGCTCCGGTCAGGTAAGTTGGAGCCCCATGTAAGGGCTCTGACAGCGCAGACCCTGCTTGAGATTCTTTCTCTCCCCCTCTCTCTCTCTGCCCCTCCGTCTCCCTCTCAAAATAAATAAACTTTAAAAAGAAGTTGGTTATCATTATCACTAATAAAGCATGAAATGCTTATTAATAAACAATAAAGAAAAATGTGAAACCATGTCCTTCCGACTCAATTTCAGTGCCCAGCTTCACCCCACCAGTGTGGCTCTTTTTTCCCTTGTCTTACTACACTTCAGCATTTTCCTTTTGATTCTAGAATATACCCAACTTGTTCTTGACACGTGGTCTTTGCACTTGCTGTTCCTTTTGTCTGCAGATGCCCTTCCTCTCTTCACAGGGTTGAATCCTTGTCACTGAAGTCTCATATATCAATGGTAGGCTTACCCTATTCCTCCACTCATCACTCCCAAACATCACCTTAATTGATGCTCTTTACAGTTCTTATCACTCGTATGTATTGTATGTTGATCCTTGTTTATTACAGTCTTCCTTAGGAAACAGGAGTCTTCAAGAAAGCGCTAATGGGGCTTAGCACACTGCAGGGCAGCGGCAGCTTCCTAGATTTCTAATGACTGACAGCAAATTCTTCTGGAACTAGCTGTCACTACTTGCAGCGCCCCACCCCCCATCGAAGAATCCGGTTGGTTTTTCTTCATAGTATGACCTATTTTGAAATTAACTCAAATGCCTTTCCCCTCTACCCCTATTTCCACACGGGTGCGCGCGTGCGCGCGCTCACACACACACACACACACACACACACACACACACACAGAAGCTTTGGCGCCAAATACGCACCCCCTGAGGGCAGGGATTCAGCTTGATTTTGTTCACAGCGGTATTCTTAATGCCTGACACAGCAAGGGCTCACAACAGCATTGGTGATTCAGTAAGGCACTTTGACCCCTCCGGTGAGATCTGGCTTTGCCCTGCTTTGCTTTCGGTTTCCGTCTCCCAAACCTCACTAGCATCCAAAAGGCGCCCGAGGGGGCGGGGTTCTTTCCATTCCTTCGTTCCTTCTTTCATGGGCTGGTTGGTTCGTTCGATCACTCATTCATTCATGCATTCATTCATTCATTCACTCATTACTACATTCATTCCACTTCTCCCTCCACCTAGGCATCTGGCCCGCACAGGCGATCCCCCGCAGTGGCGTCTGCCCCTCCCCCTGGGCCTCAGCCCCGCCCTCGACCCGCCCCGCCCCCTGTCCGGGCCAATTGGGGCTGGCTGGCCGGGCGGGGCCGGGGCCTGGGCGGGGCCTTGCTCCCCCACTACCCCTGGCTGCGCCCGCGGCTCCGGAAACGGCTCCTGGGCTCAGCCAGGCGCGGGCGGCTCCGTGGCGTTTCCTGCCACGCCGGGCCTGCCTGGGCCGTGCCAACGCCGCTCCGCCGAGGTCCGCGCGTCGGCCGCCACGGGGCCGGGGTGAGCGTGAGGGCCACGGGAGGATTCGCAGGGGGGCGGCCTGGGAGAGTGCGCGGAGCTAGGATGGATGTTCCGCAGAGTGTGCGGTGGAGGGCGGGCAGGCGTTTTGGGGGGGGGGGGGGCGTCTCTGGGCCCACTCGGCCCTGAGACCATCTAGAGTGAAGGACGAGTCCCAAACAGCGGGTACGAGGAGGCCCGAAGGCCTTCTTGCGGGGGCCGGCGGTCGGAGCGGGAAATCACAGATGTGCTGAGGCCTACGCTGCTTTTGAGGGGACACTAGGAAGTGGGAACTGGTCTTTATGGGAAGGAGAGGACCCCTGCCCCAGCGCAATGGAGGCTAAGGGGGAGGGGGCGTTGGGAAGGTTAAAGGGCTTTTCCTCGGTCTGGGGGAGGGGCTGAGCCGCAGTCGGGGCGCTGGGTGGATGAGCTGGGAACGGTTCCTGCTGATGGAGTTCTCCTTTTCTTTTGGGTGGGGGTTGAACCTCAGGGTGGCGGGGAGGTGTGAGGGAATAACCCAGAGCCCAAGAACTGTGAAGGGAGCGCAAGGGGGGGCAGCCCTTGCTGGGTGAAGACGAGCTCCAGGCTCTGGGTCTGAACAGGGCTTTTCCTGTCGCCCTCCTAGGGGGCCACATCTCCTGCTACTGTGCCTCCCCCCTTAAACTCCTTTGCTGCCTTCTCTAGTCTATATTTGGGTGATTAATTACATGTCTTTTTCCATCCTACCCCCACAAACACACGCTTGCCTGCGGCCCAAAACCCATGGTCCCATTCAAACAACCCCCCTCCCCCCCAAATCCTGGCCCTCTTCCCGGAGGTCCCACCCTGTTCCAACTGACGCCCTCCAGCCAGCATTGGCCTAGCCTGGCTGCCAGCCCCCTCCGGTCTCCTTGGTCAGTGAAATATTTTCTCTTAAACCTCAGACCCGACCCGACATTTTTCCTTTACCAAAGGATTTCAGATGAGATTGCCAGAACAGCACCCCCTCTGGGCACTAATGCTGCCTTACCCCATTCCCCGTCCTCCCTCCCGCATTGAGCCTTTAAGTAGAAGTAGCTTGCACGATGCCTTGCACAGTCCAGTCCATCCCCCGAAAATGTCCCTGGATCTATGTTTAGAATCCTGATGAACAGTGATTTGCATCCTTCTTTGGGTGAGAGACCCCTTGGAAAAATCACTAAAAAGTGTGAATTCTCTTCCCAGAAGTCTGACAATCAGCACAGACAGTGGGATCCCATACTGGAGGCTCACAGGCCAGAATCCTGTCTCCTGAGTGCTGGAGAAGATTCCAGATTCTAGACAGACCCAGTACTAACAAAGCACAGCTCCGCATTCCAGTCCCCAGCGTGCAGGTTGAAAATGCAGATTCCTTGGCCCCACCCACACACACCACTCTGCCCTTTGAGTTCTCAGCAGACCCCAAGCCAGGGTTCTAATGCACGGATCTAGCCCTGCTCCTAACCTGCCTGGCTCCCCAAATGAGCAGCCCCCATACCCATGTATAATCTCTCACATCCAGGGCAATGTAACCTCAATGAATCTAAACTTCACAATTTATTTTGATTTTTAGTAAGATGCCGTGCGTCTTCTTGGGGAAAGGGCAACATAAACCTTTCCTCATTTAAGTACAACAAACACTACAAAATCCCCTTCTGGTCTACCTTCTGGCTTTTTATAGAAGGGAAAGAAAATGGAAACCTAAACAGAGAGGGACAGGTGCCCAGGCAAAGTGAGAAAGGAAAACTGGGGTAGATGGAGACAGATGCCTCCCGCCCACGCACACGGAAAAAGACACACACAGACACAAACATCCCAAGAGAAACAGACTTTCCTGGTGAAACCGCCTCTCTTGGCCCTTTAGGATTCTGCCGCTTCCAATAGCAGCGTGTTTGCACGGTACTGGCTGGGCCCAAATAAGGCCTTCATGGCCACATCCTGACGAGACAAGTTGAGAGCACTTGAAGGCCAGGCTCAGCTCCAGCCCAGAGGCTCGGGTCAGCGTCCTGGCCTTGCCTGGCCAGGGTAGATCAGGATCTCAGCAGTGTGTGTTGTCTCGGTCTGCCCTTTGGTTAAGTAGTAATGACCCAGAAAGACGTATTCCCAGAAGGTCCATCCAAGCCTGCTTCTGTCCCCCCAAATTATTTCAGTCTAACAGGTGGGACCTTTCCCCGCCTGACTTCTCGCTCAGAATTGTCCCAAGACACAATGAGCCATCCCTGTTTGTCTCCTTTGGGTAAGTCTGGGTGTTTACAGACCACGTCTGCTGTCCTTAAAGTTGGTCATGCTGTTAGAAGGCCCCACAGGTGAGGAAGCAAGATGGTGCGAAATAATCCTTTCCATTCTAGAAGTGCTTGTGTTTTTGTGTATGTCAGTGTCACTAAACCATCTTTGCCCAGAGACAGTTCTCAATCTAAGCAACAAGACTCAAAGGAAAACAGATACCTAATAAGGAGAATTGGGAATCTAGGTAATCATTTGAATGGGACACAAAACTGCAGGCACCCATCTGAATTAGATGCTGAAGAGCAAGACCTCTTGTCTGACCTATAAAGACACCCTCCAGGGCATTTTTGCTCTGGCCCCGAACTGAACTGAACACCATGAGCTACCTATTGTCTTCCATGGCCTGAGGACCTTCTGCTACAGGTCCTTATTTAGATATTCTAGGGAGTCCATGTATTTCTGGCACCCCTTAGAAGTTTCTGGAAGCTGCCAGATAGATCTAGTTTGGGTGGCCTTGCTACTTCACCCCAGCTCCACTGCGCAGGGAAAAACGGTACCTGCTGGGGAGGTTGCATGGCTATTTGTGCCATGGACTTGGTCAAACACTGATCTTTTAGGCTCAGAAGTGACCTTTACTACTAACCAGACATCCTGAGGAGGGGTTTGAGCTCAAACGCAACCAGAAGACACCTAATTATTCACTACTTTTTTTTTTTTTTTTGACATGGGTTGTTTTTTGTCTCCATTGACTTCAACTCTTAATCTCTGTTCTTTCATATCAGACAGAGTGGAATGATTATTCTAGTTCTTTGAATGTTTCTGGTTCTATACAGAAAATTCTATTTAAATAAGTTGATTAAAATTTACATTGCCATCTAAAGCACATATCAGGGCTTTTTCTGCACTCACATGAGCTCTCATGTTGTAGAATACATGATTTTTCAGATTGTCAGGCACTGGGTTAGCATCGAGAGGATTTCCCTGCGTTCATCAAGCAGCTGCAGTGTCTAGGGTGGAATCTGCCTTTGTTTCCAGGGAGCATACAGCCATTAGACTATACTTCAGATCCCACTTAAAGAAAGAAGATCATATTATATTAAGAGGCAGAGATTTGTTTTCCGATAGTCTTTCTCCAAACTGCCATATCCCAGGTGGGTATAGGAGTGTACCTATTGCAATTTGGGTGAATAAAAATGCCTTATAGTCAAGGTCAGCATCGTCCTCTGTATCCATCAGGTGCATTGCTATGGTTTTCATATTCTTCCTAGAATTGCTTTGATCTTGACCCCTGAAGGTCCACTCTGGAAGGCAGTGGACATCTGTATTTGTCACTTTTGTCACAGTGTCTGGCTTCTTTTACAGATTAAGTCTACCTTTCAAAGTATAGCAGTTGTAGAACATGGCTTCTAAATGATCAGATGATCTTTGGGATTGATGATAATTTTACTTTTTAAAAAAATTTTTTAATATTTTATTTATTTCTGAGAGAGAGAGAGAGAGAGAGAGAGCAGGGGAGGGTCAGAGAGAGAGAGACACACACAGAATCCGAAACAGGCTCCAGGCTCTAAGCTGGCTGTTAGCACAGAGCCTGACGCGGGGCTCGAACCCACGAACCGTGAGATCATGACCTGAGCCAAAGTCAGACACTTAACTGACTGAGCCACCCAGGCGCCCCAATGATAATTTTACTTTTAACTGCAGTGGTGATTAACACATCTTTTACCTTTTTAAAGTTTATTTATTTGAGAGACAGAGCGTGCAGGTGGGGGAGGAGCAGAGAGATGGGGACAGAGGATCAAAACCAGGCTCTGCTGACAGCAGAGAGCCCAGTGCGGGGCTGGAACTCACAAACCATGAGATCATAACCTGAGCTGAAGTCAGCTGCTTAACTGACTCAGCCACCCAAGCAACCCTGTATCTTTTTCTTTTCTTTTCTTTTTTTTTTTTTTTTGATGTCTTCCTTTCCTTCTCTTAATGCTTTTACCCACTGCACTTGGTTTATTATACAGAACTTAACTCCTTTTGTGAAAGCAGGGCTCACTTTTTCCCTCCTGCTTTTATGAGCACTTTTTAAATGATCTCTGTATGTCTGTGAGCTCTATTTCTGTGGGTGATGATCTGAAGTTCTCTCCAGTTAGGTCCCCTGGGCACGCCTGTACAAGGAAGGGCCACTCCTTTTGCGACAAGGGAAAGGATAATTAATAATTCACTTGGGGTTGTGGCTTTAGGACTTCAACAGTTAATCATGCCAATTAAGTAAAAACAGTTTGGTAGGATCCGCTCAATTAAATGGAGCACTTCAGGAGGATTTGCTCAATTAAACATGGGTGGCTTGGAGGACCTGTGTGTGAGTGTGTGTATGCTCAGTGGGGGTGTGTGATGCTGTATCAGTAGGATGATTTAAAGACAGTCCCTGAGGCTCCTGGGCAGCTCAGTCAGTTAAGCATCCGACTCTTGATTTCTAAGCTCAGGTCTTGAGCTCCCAGGTTGTGAGATTGAGCCCCACTTCAGGCTCAGTGCTGACTGCATGGAGACTGCTTGGGATTCTCTCTCTCATTCTCTTTTTCCACTCCCCCTCTCTGCCCCTCCCCTGCGTACGCTTGCTCTCTCTCTCTCTCTCTGTCAAGTAGATAGATAAATAAATACACTTAAAAATATAAAGTCAGTCCCCAAAACCCATGTATACCATTAGGCTATGAGGACATCCAGTAACTGCCTGTTCTCTGGATGTGGCCTGGTGTTAGAGGGCTGCCTATTTCTTTTCTCTGGTGTGGCTCAAAAAGTCTTAAACCTTGGGGGCTGGACCTTAGGTAAGTTACTTAAGCTCTTGGATCCATGACTCCCTTCTGTATGAAACAGACGTGATTATAACTATAGGTTGCAATAATGAACTTCTGTGAAGGGAGAAGCACAGTAGCAAACACATAGGTTCTCTGTAACTGAAGGTTTGTGCCATTTAACACGCCCCTCCCCCCACAGTTTATCCCATGTCCACTCAGTGCTAGGGGCTCCTGGAGATGCCGAGGGTCTGGGGGTGACCAAGAAAGAGCACGTCTCTATCCTGTGGGAGGTGGCTTTTCTCCTGGGGAGTCAGGTAAGAACAGTTTCGGAGGAGGATTTTTAGGTAGTGAAAAGTGTTATGACTAAATCGTGATAGGGCTGGAGAGTGAAGACATCCTGATGAGGTGACACTTGAATGAGGCTTAAATTCTTAGAAGGAACCTCCTGTGGCATGTTCAGAGCCCTGAGCAGCATCACCTTGGCATATTTAGGACAGAATGAATGCCAGAGTGTCTGGAAGGAATGACCGAGATGCCAAATGCAGGATATGGGCCTGGTGGCCTGGGTCAGGGTCTTTGTAAGGAGTTTAGGCCTTAGGTCTTTGACTTGAGGATAGTGAGACAAGTTTATAACAGGCCATCTTTCTCAGAAGGTAAATGTGAGATGTTCTTTCCATTCTACTTGTTAGCAAAAGCTCAATGTCAATGGAAGTAATTTTTGTAATGAATTATATAAGTAATCTCTGACCAGTTTGTTTTGTGTTGGAAACCAGAGTCAAACCAGACATCAAGTATATACCAGGAAGAATCCAACTGCTCAGAGGGGCCCCTACCCAGGTGACAGTGGGACACCGAGGGCTTGGCTGCTGGGTCCCTAGGGCTTTGCTCACACAGCAAGGAAGCACCTGTGCTGGGCAGTGGGTTAAAGATGGGAATGGGGCCTCTGTGGATGTTTAGCCCAAAGGAGGCCTTCTGCTCACACCCGTCCATGGCACTGAGAACCTGGAGGCATGAGCCCAGGAAGTCCCAGCCCCATGGTCCTATCTCTAAGCTTTCTGGGACTGCCCACACATTCCTCTATCAGCCCTCTCCCCTGTATCCGCCTCGACCATTTGAGTATCTCAGGATGTTGCTCAGCTTCCAGGGCCATTCCCTATTGTCTCTTTGGCCTCAGCCCCGCCTTCTTGCACGCTGAGCATCTTATCTAAAGTCTACCCAAATCTTTTAAAAGTGTTATTCTTTTCTGATTACCAAAGAAATACAGCTTGGTCACTAAAAATTCACATGTTGCAGAAACAGAAAGCAGAAGACCTTTCTAAACTCAGACTCTATCCCAATGTGGCACACGTTACAGTAGAGGTGTGCTCATTTCAGCTACAAGTCACTCCATTTATTCCTTTTTTCTCATAAAATGCAAGCAAATATATACTAAGCTAGTCACTCCCCTTCCCCTACTCTCTTTGGAGTTTTTAATAAACAGTTACTGTCTGTCTACATCTTCTATGAAGGATTTGCATTTTTGTAATCTGCATGTCATCCATATTGGTCACCTGTTGACCTTTTTTGCACTTTTTTTCTTGTTTTCTACCACTTGTTGATTTTATGTTCAAGATCTCCAGTTTTCTTCCTGCTCTGAGTTCTAGGACTTTTCAGTAAGGTTTTCCAAACACTGTGCCACATTCACCATTCACTGTCTCCTCTTATTTTAGTCATTGGGATTATTTAGACCTGCGGTATATTGTCTTCCATCCTTTTACTTTTCACCTATCTATGTCTTTACATTTAAGGCCTTTATATGTAAAGTTTCTTATAGACAGCATAGAGTTGAGTATTGTTTTTCTTTTTTTTTTTTAATTTTTTAATGTTTTCTTTATTTCTGAGAGAGAGAGACAGCGTGAGCAGGGGAGGGTCAGAGAGAGAGGGAGATACAGAATCTGAAGCAGGCTCCAGGCTCTGAGCTGGCTGTCAGCACAGAGCCCAACGCGGGGCTCGGACCCATGAACCGTGAGATCATGACCTGAGCCGAAGTCGGATGCTCAACCGACTGAGCCACCCAGGCGCCCCGAGTATTGTTTTTCAATGCAGTCTAATAACCTCTGCCTTTCAGCTGGAGTGTTTAGTTCATTTACATTTAACTTAATTATCCATGTGGTTGGATTTAAGTTTGCCATCCTGCCGTTTGTTTCTTTTTGTCCCATCTGTTCTTCTTCCTTTGTTTCTTTACATTTCTTCTTTTGAATTATTTTTTAGAGTTGTATTTGATCGCCACTACTGGCTTATTAGCATGCATCAGAGTCTTGGAGGGCTTCCTAAAACGCACAATCATATGTTTTACTTATACATATGGTATAAAACCCCACACTACCTTAATATTATTATTGTCTTAAAGAATCAGTTATTTTTTAAAGATTTAAAAATAAAGTGGGGGGGGGGTGCCTGGGTGGCTCAGTGGGTTAAGCATCCAACTCTTGGTTTCAGCTCAGGTCATGATCTCACACTTCGTGAGTTCGAGCCCTGCACCGAGCCCCACACTGATGGTGTGGAGCCTGCTGGGAATTCTCTGTCTCCCCTCTCCCTCTGCCCCGCCCCACTTGTCTCTCTCTCAAAATAAATAAATAAATGTAAATAAGTGTAAATGAAAGTAAAAGAGGTAAAATTGTTTTCTACTTCCCCACATAGTTACATTCCTGGTGTTCTTCATTCCTTTGTGTAGATCCAGGTTTTCATCTGGTATCATTTTCCCTCACCTGAGGAACTTTCTTTAATATGTCTCAAGGTACAGGGGGCACCTGGGTGGCAGAGTGGTTTAAACATCTGACTTCAGCTCAGGTCAAGATCTCATGGTTTGTGAGTTCAAGCCCCATGTCGGGGGTCTCTGATAGCGCAAAGCCTGCTTCAGATCCTCTGTCCCCTCCCCCTCCCGTGCCCTTCCCCTGCTTGAGTGGTCTCTCTCTCTCTCTCAAAATTAAATAATTTTTTTAAAATATGTCTCATAGTCCAGGTCTGCTGGTGACCAATTCTCCCAGCTTTTTGTCTGAAAAACTTACTTGCCTTCATTTTTGAAGGGAATTTTCCCTGAATATAGAACTCTAGGTTGGTGGGGGTTTTTTCCTTTAGCACTTTAAAAATGTCATTCAGTTGTTTGCTGGCTTCCAAATTTTCTGATAAGAAGTTACTCTTCTCGGGGCGCCTGGGTGGCTTAGTCGGTTGAGCGTCCGACTTTCGCTTAGGTCATGATCTCGCGGTTCGTGGGTTCGAGCCCCGCGTCGGGCTCTGTGCTGACTGCCAGCTCGGAGCCTGGAGCCTGTTTCAGTCTGTGACTCCCTCTCTCTCTGACCCTCCCCTGCTCGCGCTGTCTCTCTCTCTCTCTCCTAGAAATAAATAAAAATATTAAAAAAAAAAAAAAAAAAAGAAGTTACTCTTCTCTTTGTGCTTCTGTAAAGAACAGGTTTCTCCCCTCCTCCCGCCCCCCCACCAGCTGTTCTAAGATTTTCTCTTTATCACTAGTGTTCAACAATTTCATTATGATGTGTTTTGGTGTATGTGTGTGGTTTTTTGTTTTTGTTGTTTGTGTATTTAGTCTGCATAGGGATTGGTTGGGCTTCTTGGATCTAGTTCTCATCAAATTTGGAAAATAAAATTTCAGCCATCATTTCTTCAACTAGATTTTTATCCTTTTCCCTCTTTTCCTCATCTTCTCAGATTCCAATTACAGATGTGTTAGGCAATTTTCTGTTATCCCCAGGTCACTGAGACTCTTTTAAATACCTTTTCTTCTTTCTGATCTTCACTTGGGATAGTTTCTATTGCCGTGTCCTCAAGTTTTCTAATATTGGAGGGGAGGGGAATCAGTATCTAATCTGCTGTGAATCACATCCAGTGAAATTTTTATTTTAACTATCATAGTTTTCACCTCCAGAAGTCCCATTTGGATCTTGTTTATATTGTCTATTTTTTCTCATTATGTTTCTGTTTTTCTTTCAATACCTCTCCATAGTTAAATTAGCTGTTATCCTTGTCTGTAAGTTCTACCAGTAATCATTTTTGAGTGTTTCTGTTGACATGGTTTTCCTTGCCATGGGTCACATTTTCCTGCTTCTTGGCATTTCAGTAATTTTTTTCTTGGATGTTGGACATCATAGAGATTATATTGTTGAGTGTCTAGGTTTTGTTGTTTCACTTTGAGAAGTGCTGGACTTCCTTTTGTGAGGTAGTTGTTTATGGAACAGCTTCATCACATTGAAGCCCATTTCTAAGCCTTTCTAGAGAAGGTTCAGGGTAGCTGTGGCTCCAAGGGTCAGTCATACTATAAGGCATGATCCCTCTGATTCTACACTGACTGTCCCAGTGATCACTGAGGACTGTCTACCCTGGCTGGTTGGACCCTGAACATCTTTCTACCTTTGTGTGTCCTGGAGATTTGTTCAGCTTAAAGCTTCCTGGTCATTCTTTTCCTAGTCTTTGGGAGATTTACTATGCATGCATGGCTTAGGAGTTAGGAAAAGCTCAGAGGAGCCTTCTGCTGATTTTTTGGAGCTCTTTTTTTCTGCATAGCTCCCTCCTTTCTGGAACTCTATATTCTGCAGCTTCTAGCTGCATCAGCCGCCCCAAAGGCTAGTCTGTCTGTGTCTTGATGGAGCCACCAAGCTCGCTTTGAGTCCCCCTTCCCTACACTCTCAGTCTGGCAGTTGCCTCCAGGCAGAGCCAGGGCAATGATACAGCTCATCTCCATTGTTTTTCTTCTGTTGAGATCGTGATCCAGCACTTCCTGCTGTTCAGTGTCCGAAAACTTATTTCACAGCTAATTTGTCCAGTTGTCTACTTGTTTATGGCAGGATGTTATTTGTTCCTTGTTACACTATCCATGGCCAGAAGTGGAAGTCTCTGTCTATCCCTTTTTAATATAATATATTAATTTTATGCAAAAGTCTTTCTGGAGTATCTGGGTTTTCTACTCCTTGAGCTACTGGAAAAATGCCTCCTTCTTTTTTTTTTTTTTTTTAATATTTTTTTATTTATTTCTAGAAGGGAGAGAGAGAGAGCGTGAGCAGGGAGAGTCAGAGAGAGAGGGAGACACAGACTCTGAAATAGGCTCCAGGCTCTGAGCTGGGTGTCAGCAAAGAGCCCGACGCGGGGCTCGAACCCACGAACCGCGAGATCATGACCTAAGCGAAAGTCGGACCCTCAACCGACTAAGCCACCCAGGCGCCCCGAAACATGCCTCCTTCTCAGTCAGGTCTGGATTGAATTGACTTGACATCAGAACAGAAACTGTGATCCTGTCTCTTTGAACTCACTAAAATGGGAGGCCTATGATGCATACACTTTGTGGTATTTTAATAACAATATTTCACATATTTTGCAATCTGAGAGAAAAAGTTAAATTGTACATATCAATCAGATCTTTTTTTGGTGTTTGAAGTTTGGTGTTTGAAGATCTTTTCTTTGAGGCTTCTTTTTCCAGCTGTTTTGTTCAACTTTTCATTTTGTCAGACATACCACAGGAATGGTCTTGTCTGCATCTGTCTTGCTGTCACCTGGGTCATTGTTTCAGTTGAGTAGGGTATGGCCTCTAAAGGGCCTTGCTTCTGGTCAAGAAGACGTAGCCTCTCTTGCCTCCAGTGGCCCAATCTGGTTTTTCTGTTGCCCCTACAGAGGTGGAAAAATCTCTCACTTCTCAGTTATTTCTTCTGATATTCTTTTGGGGATGCTTCCTTCCTGGGCAGTGTGAGTCCTGACCTCTTTGAGGCTGGCTGCTAGGAGACCTGTGGCTGGCCTGTCTCTGAGAGTTCATCTCGCTACCATTGGTTCTCATCTCTGTCTATATTCTCTGGGCTGTTCCTGAGCCATCATTTATTTGTTTTGTCTGCGTTCCCTCTGACCTGCCTGTATTCTCTGCTAGCCTATTTTCTCCACTATTTGGGGTGTGTTCTCTTAGGCATACCCATGGCTCCGGCTTGTCACTCAGCCACTGTGCAAGAGAAGACTGAATAAGGTTTAAAACCAAGGAAAACGAAATCACTAGTCTCGTCCTAGGTGACCCAGAGACAGGGCTGCCGTCACTCATGGTTCTTTTCACTTTCCTTAGCTCTGCCTGCCTTCCCCCCCCCCACCCCGCCCAGGGTCTTGCCCTTCCCCAGGATGGACCCCCAGGAAACCAGGTCCTGGCAGGCCCTCTTGAGATTCTTGAGGCCCAGGTGAGCTGTGCTTCCGCCTGCCTGGCTTGGGAATCTGTCACTGCTTCCTAAGTCTGGCCTTAGCCTCTACCTCTTTTCCCAGCATGACACACTACAAGACCTGAAACCCCACTGCTGCCTTCTGTCCCTTTGCTGCCCTCCTCAGAGTCTACCAAGAAATGGGTGCCTGCTGGGCTTGTCATTCCCATTATTCTGGTGGGGGAGGTGCATTTCAATCCAGAAAGTGACTGAACTGGGGTCTCTTGGGAAAGGCAGTGGGAGGCCAAGGCCATGGCCCAGGTCTTCTGGTGCTTGGTTAGATTCTCTTTCCAGGATTTCTTGAAGCTTGTGCTTAGATCTCCACACTAGTGATGAACATCCACTCCAGACCTTCACCTCTTATCCCTGCTGTTACTAGTGCTGTCCCTGCCTCATTCTAGAATGCATAGAAGGACTGCTTATCCCTGGGAATTCTTACAGGATTCAGTGACATTTGATGACGTGGCCCAGTACCTCAGAAAAAGGGAGTGGTTGAGACCGGATGCTGAGCAGAGGACACTGGCATATTACAGGAATGTGACCTGCGTGGGTAAGGATGCCCCTGGCCCCTCCACCAGCTTCCTCGCAGCTTCATGGTCCTGTGCAGCCGAGTGTGGGTTGAGAGGCACCTGATTAGCCCTGCACAAGCTTGCCTGCCGGGGCCTTATGCCCCCTCACCCTAGGGATCGGCTGTAAGAAAACACAGAGGGTCTCCCAACCCTCAACATTGCACATTGGCAGGGCGCCCTCCCAACTCCTAAGGGCACGGAAAGAAGCCCCCTCGGTTTTTTACTGGGAAAGAAATTAGAACAAAGTGACCACTATCATTTGGAATACTTTTTTTTAGTCATAAATTACACAGAAATCACATGGTCATTTTATTAGTTTGTCGTTGAGAGAGAGGTTGGCACAGCAAGGCCCTATGCCCTATTGAGGGCTGCACGTGGTTGGGGTGGGGGGTAGTTCCCAAGCCTGACAGGAGACGGCTGAGCCAGGTTTGGGAGCTGCGGAACAGTAGGACACTGAGGAGTGTGAACAGGGGCAAAGGGTAGACCAGCCCTTCGGGACGAGCCCCTGGCACTCTGCCCACGTGGGCCCAGACTGCCCCATCCAGTTCCTGGGGGGAGCCAGCCCTTGCGGAAGGCGTTTGGCACCACGTATGCCTTGCCTGAGGGCACAGTCAAGCTACACTTTGTGGATTAAACTAGCTTCGTCTTCGAAGGCTGTGCCCCCCTCTGGCTGTGCTCTGATGGTGCCTTCGGCTGCCACCAAAACCCTTTTCCTTTGCCTCGAGCAGGAGTTTCTGGTTTGAGTTCTGCCTGGTCCCTCACCTGGTGCAAGGACACGTGGTGCTGGCCTCCGAGCCATCCCTGAATACAGACTGAGGTAAGTGTTCTGCTGAGTGACAAAGAACCCTGGAACGTGTGAAGACGACATTGTGGAGGAGGCCCCGCTGAGCCTTTGGGGGGGGTGTGGCTGCTTCTCGATCACAGAAGGGGAGACCTCCTCAGCACCCCTTTAGTAGGGAGCATCCAGCAATGACACCTCTCTGCCCCTTTCCTCTATAGTCCTTGCTTCTGGTTGGATGGGCACCGGCCACCTTGCTGCATGGTCTCTGGGCCCTGTGCTCAGCAGCTGTCTCAGAAGGCATGTGATTCTTGACAAAGGAAAGTAACCTCCTTCCTTCCTCCTCTGCAAAGTACAGGGTCTTGTGCTTCCTGTCTCCGAAAGCGTCTTGGTGACGCAACAGCAGAGAATGGGTGAAGACGCTCAGCCACAGGAGATGGCATCCACAAGCTCCCCGATGGCCGGTGCACCGAGCCCTGAGGTCAAACAGAGCAGAGATTCTGAGGGGAACGGGGGCAGCCTCCAGAGCCTGCCCATGGAACATCACTTTGCATGTAAAGAGTGTGGGGATGCCTTTCGGCTCAAGGTCCTCCTAGTGCAGCACCAGAGAATTCATAGTGAGGAGAAGGGCTGGGAGTGTGGAGATTGCGGGAGGGTCTTCAGGGGCGTCTCTGAGTTCAACGAGCACCGGAAGAGCCATGTGGCTGCAGAGCCCCAGCCGGGACCCAGCCGAGCCCTGGAAGATGCCATGGAGGAAAGGGAGCAAATGGAGAGGGAGGCGAAGCCCTTCGAGTGTGAGGAATGTGGGAAAAGGTTCAAGAAGAATGCAGGCCTCAGTCAGCACCTGCGCGTCCACAGCAGAGAGAAGCCATTTGACTGCGAGGAGTGTGGGCGGTCCTTCAAGGTGAGCACCCACCTCTTTCGCCATCAGAAGCTCCACACTTCTGAAAAGCCGTTCGCCTGCAAGGCGTGTGGCAGGGAGTTCCTGGATCGCCAGGAGCTGCTAAAGCACCAGCGCGTGCACACCGGCCACCTGCCCTTCGACTGTGACGACTGCGGCAAGTCCTTCAGGGGTGTCAATGGCCTGGCCGAACACCAGCGCATCCACAGCGGGGCCAAGCCGTACGGGTGTCCCCACTGCGGCAAGCTTTTCCGGAGGAGCTCGGAGCTCACCAAGCACCGCCGGATCCACACGGGCGAGAAGCCCTACGAGTGTGGTCAGTGTGGAAAGGCCTTTCGGCAGAGCTCCAGCCTCCTGGAGCACCAGCGCATCCACACCGGGGAGCGGCCCTACGGCTGTGGCGACTGTGGCAAGGCCTTCCGGGGACCCTCCGACCTGATCAAGCACCGGCGGATCCACAGCGGACTGAAACCCTACGAGTGTGACAAATGTGGAAAGGCATTCCGGCGGAGCTCTGGCCTGAGTCGCCATCGGAGGACCCACAGCGGAGCAAGACGCTGTGAGTGCAGCGAGTGTGGCCGCGTGTTCAAGAGGCGGTCGGCGCTGCAGAAGCATCAGCCAACCCACCATGACTAGATGAGGCCCTGAGGCCAACGGCCCGCCGCTGGCAGCGGCTTCCCACAGGGGGCGAGTCCCCAGAGGGGAGGGCGGAGTCAAAGGAGATGAACAGTTTTGTAGCGCTTATGTATGTTCTCGTCCAGAAGGTTGAAACCAATTTATACCGTCACCAGCAATTTATAAGTGCACACGTTTCCCATTTTGCCTATGGAGAGTTGCTTCTACAACATTCTAATTTATTTTGCCTAGTTTAACTGGCAGGAAGTACCCGCAAGGTATTTTACATCCACAGGCCTTGAAACAGGAGAAGCAGAGAAGAGACACCCGCCGGCGGGGGTGGAGGAGCTCGCAGGTCCTATTCTCCAGGCCGCTCCCTCAGGAGTGACTCAATGACAGCCTCAGTGTGACGTGACCCCAGCTCTCTTGGAGAGAACATAGCCCCAGAGTCGTTTGGCCTACTTGAATTTATAAATTTTTAGGGATGTAAATAGAACACTCAAATGTCTTATAATATTTAATTTATTAATTCAGTTATACATACATGTTGTAAATCACATACTACATAGAATAATATATTAATTTCAAAAAGTCGCCTGTTTTTCCTCACTCCGTTCCACAAGATCATTTTATCCTAAAGCCTCACGTGCAACTCTGACCTCACCATCTTCCCCAACCTCGCAGACCCCTCTTGAGTCATCCGACAGTTTCAAAGCACATCCAGTGGCTTCAACTCATCCAAGCTGTGTGCCATGTAGCACTGTGACAATCCCTGCACAAAGCTCTCGCTAGAAGCTTCCTCCCAAGCCATAAGTACCTGTTCACATAACATTAGGACAATTGTTTTTTCCTTCAATTTGTCCTGTAGCCCTGCAAGATAACCACTTAATGTGTTTACTTTTTCAAATGACCTTTAAAAGACTTTTTTGAAGCATCTATAACTTGTCGTTGTGAGGTCATACTCTTAGGAATAAGTACTGAATCTGGGTTAAATTTCTTTTGCATCCATTTTTCTTGAACCAGTTCATTCCGGTGACTTCCACGTGTGTCCAAACCTAGCATTGGTTGGGGTCTGTTCCAGGCTAATAGGTCTTGTCCTCAAGCAGCACTGTGTTCTTCAGAATTAAATAGCTGAGGGCACCCCCGTAACAGGGACGTCTCCAGGACTCAAGTATAAGGTGATGCCTCTTGTTCGGGAATGGTAGCCTCTCCTACAGAGCCAGCCCTCTGTTTCGGGCTCTGTAAAACAGGGGTGATCCCAGGACTACCCCTAAGGTTATCGTGGGAACTGTGATGCCACGCCTGGCCCGAAGGCACACACTGAGTGAAGGTCATCTCCTGTCATCACCATAATTATTGCCGTCATCCTATGGCTCATAGAACTGGGGATGGACCCAGGCCTCCTGACTCCTAGCCTCATCTTCTTTCTCTCGTGCAATGACTTAAATACTGTTCCTGTTTCCTTGCATGCAAACCGTCCGTTCATCTCCTTTGACCGGTTATCAAGTTACCTTTGGACATATTGACTTTATACAGCAGTCCTTTCTATATCGATTGTGATGATCTCTTTTCCAGTTTTATTGCTTTGATCTTTGGAGCAGTTTTATTACATTTTTGTTGTGTGAGCTCTTAATTTTTACATATCCGGGCATTCACTGTTGTCCGTGAAGCCGTAACTTTCATTGCTTCAGTAGTTAGATATGATGATGTTTTCTTCTAGAATTTTGATTACAAGTGAAAAGTTGAAAGCCCTGCCCCACCCGAAGGTGGATGCACCAGGTGGGCAGGCTGGATGGGAATGGGCCACAGAAGCAGGCTCTCTCCTCATCCACGATGCGGACTCTGCATGTCTGTGGGCAGTACTTGACTATCCAACCTGGCCACTCAGACACGCAAGAGAAACTTCCATCTCGGATTGGCCAGAACATTCTGACTGTTCCTCAGTATAGCCCTACCTGGCAGCAGCAGCAGGGCTGGGCCTCAACTAGATCAATGGGGCGGTCCAAACGTGGTCTTGGCTGCAGCTGGCTGTCCTCCAAGCTCCTGGGAGCTTTGGCCATGCCCAGCATGGATTCAGTGCCTGAGCAGCAGACCCACCCGAGACATCTCCTCGAACACAAGAAGACTCACTTGACCGATGTTGTCATGTGGATTGCATCTTCCTCCTAGTGAGTGACTCTGGAACTAGAAAGAGGTCAGTTTGGTGGCTTTTGCTTTGGGCAACTAGGGGGAAGTTCACCCACGTGTTCTGATGTTACCTCCCGAAGCCACACCCAAGGAGCAACAGAGCCAAGGCTCGGAGAGGAACCGTGCCCCTCCGATGCCCGGTGTGGCATTGTGATAGAAGTCGGCCACCACAGGCCTGGGCTGTGACTTGCAGCAGACATGCCCAGGAGGCGCGATAAAACAAGGGTTTGGAGGGCACCGATGCCCTTCTGATGGCCTGTGTGGCATAGAAATAGAAGCTGCTCATCCCGGGGCCAGGCTGTGACTTCCGACAGCCTCCCCCCAGGAGGAACAGCAGCAAGGGCTGGCCAGAAACCTGGCCCCTGGTGGCCTGCAGAACCCACAGGTAGAAGCCAGCCATGCTGGGGCTGTGGTGTGACTTCCCAGCAGCCATGCTTGGGGGGGGGGTGCCTCGCGAGGGCCTTCGGAGGAAGCGTATGCTTCTGATGGGCCCGCCAAGGCTGAGGCAGAGCTTCTTGGCAGGCACATCTGGAAGAGCTCCTCAGGCCCCCATCCTGGGAAGTAGGGTCCCGTGGTGACCCCTGTGACCTTAGCCAGAAGGTCCTCTGGAATGGCTCCCCCCCACCCCAGGCCACAATAGTGGCTCTCCGTGAAGTCTCCACCCTGACCCTCAGGCTGGAGAGAAGCCAACAGCACTTGGTCTGTGGGCTTCAGTTCTTGCAGTAGTTGTGAAACTGTGTCTGCAATCACCGCTTCCTTCGGCATCAGTTTTCTCTTTTCAAGCTGTCAGGACATGTTTGACACCACTGTCATTCGGGAAGGAATTTGACATTCACAGGGGGCAAGTCTGGCAGCTTGTGCTGGAAGTGCTCTGCCATTTCTTGCTTGCTCGCTAGCCATCTGTCAGGTTTTATGAAGGATCCAGATACAGTATTAACTCAGAACCTAGGTCGTCACTGCTCCCTTTCTCCCCAGCCAGGACACGGCATCTTGGCATCCTGGCCACCTGTCCTGCCCTCCTTGACTTTTTTCCATTCTCTGTTCTATAGTTTTCTCCCAAACCCTCTTCTAGAGTTAACACTAAAGAAACACATCTTCTCTGTCACTGTGTTTGCGGGTGAAGTCTGTGCTCTCTGCGGCGCAAGCAGTCTGTGGCTTTAACATGTGTCCTGTAGTCGCGCCAAGTTCAGTTTTTGCCTCTGGTAACTTGGGGGTGGATTTCCTTGGCTTCTGTAGGTATACTGCTACGTCAGATGCAAAATGTGATCAAGCTTCCTATTGTGTGGGCTCGTCGATGCATTTGTGTATCTACCTCATTTCATTTTTTCTTTCTAATCACACATATTTCTTTTGCAAGGGAAATGAAGAGCAGTTGGGTTACATAGAATGCTGACTCGCATTAGAAATACATCCTTTTCTTATATTCTGAAAGAAACCTTCCATTGCTTTTATTACAGTTTTGAATACTTGCTGAAATTTTTAAATGAAAGTCCCTGTTTACCATTTTTGCTGCTTATTAAGATTAACTGTGTGGATTAGTTGTGTTGTACCCACTTTTGCATTTCCAGAATGAGCCCCACCCAGTCACAGAGGGCACCTTTCTCTCACAGCGTTGGCATTCCATGTGCTCTGGGCTCAGCCCTGTTGTGTGCCCTGTGACCCTCACTCCCCTTCTAGGCTACACTAATTAAACCAGAACTGAGCACTTGACTCAAGGGCAGCAACTGGTCATCAGGGCTGGCTGGAGACGACAGGCTGAGCCTTTCGGGTTCTCTGTCCATAATGAAGTGCAAAGAAGAAAAACGAGAGAGAAGCTTCTCGTTGGTGTTGGAAGGAAGAGGGAGCCACGAGGTATTTAGAGGAGTTGATTCGATGGGTGGCACCAGCTTGAAGATCTGTGAGCTCCTGCTAAGCACTCCAGAGATGCCTCAAATCCAGCACCCTGAAGGCGTCCACGCTCCATTATGTTCTTGGATTTCTGGCAACTGCCCTCACCAGTTCATTTGTGTCCCCACCATAGACTCCCTTGACCTGAGCCAGCCTGAGTGGGTCTCTGCTTTTTGCAATCTGTCAAGAGTCAATTGCCTTTTACCACTTGGCTGCTTCCTGAGAAGAATCACATGGCTGGTTTTCCTCATGTTCTACCCTACTCAAGTTCCTGGCCTGAGTCCCACCTGACTATTGTAGACACCTGTTTAAATGTGGTACTCTGTTCACTCAGATGGGGAAAGCCTATGCCTTTTAGTCTCAGTGAGTTTGACCAATGCCTCTGTCCAGGTGTTCCTGTACGGATCATCCCATGTGTGTCCCATGAAATGAGTTAAGTCAACACCCACCGTGTTCTTTATTTTGAAAGTGTCTCGCTACTTCCAGAAAATCTGTGAGATTGGGGAATTGAGAATTTCTCTATTACTAGTATACTTACATTCTGTACTTCTTCTCATAGTATCAATTTAACTGTTTATTTTGGAAACTAGCAATGGTCTCTTTTAACTTGGCCTTTAATGTTATTTGCGTATCTAAGAACAGTAGCTGTGTCTGCCCCAGTCCACGGTTCATTTGTTGGCGCTTTTTTCTCATCCCTCCTTGATCTCCTTAACCTGTCTGTTTTATGGCACTTACTATAATCAGCCTTGCACTAGAGCTTTGCCCTCCCCACCCTCCCCAACCCGTTAGATTGTGAGCTCTTATAAGACAGGGGTGACCCTTCATGTCTGATTCCCCTACCAGATCTAGCACAGTGCCTTGCATCAAGTAGATTTCAATAAATATATGTTAAATGGCATTGGTCTTCCTTGACTTATTTTGTCAGAGTTCAAATTAACAGCTCTTCTCTTGCTCCTTTCTCTACACTCTAAAGTTCTTGCCCCCTCCTGGGGTCCAGGTGTTTTCTTGGCCCCCGCCTTACTCGATGTCTGGAGGGGACAGGAGATGCCATGATGAGGAAGGGCCAGGTTCTTTGGAAATGTGAGCTGTCCCTTGGCAGAAGAGGCCTGTCAATCAGCCAGGTCCCTTCTCCCACCCTGGCTAGGGCTCTCCCCAGAGTATACATTCTAACCCCCACCTCCTCCCCTAGGGACCAGAAATAGAGTGACAGAAGTGGCTATTGGGACTTGAGGATCAGCCAGCCTCTCTGGGCTAGGTGAGGGTGGCAGGGAGGAGGTCAGTCCTCTTGGCCAGTGGCTGGCTCTCTCCAATGATCATTGCCTCCAGAAAGGCAGGTAGTGAGGATAGGGCCTGGCTTCCTGACCACCCCAAATGCAAACAAGGCTCAGCTGTGGAGTCGGCTGCCCAGTCCCAGAAAGGCAAGCACCCAGGGGCCCCCATGAGTGCTTGGGTTGGGATTTCAAGGGCTATGATGTGCTGCAACAGCAAGGAGCAAAATATTGGAAAGGAGCACGCTTTCCCCCACCATCCCAGTCTCCCTGGAGGTACCCAGGCAAGGCCCCTTTCCTCCAGGGTCCCATCCTCATCACTCTGTCAATTAATTTTCTACCCTAGAACCCTGCAGCTTCTAGGCAGGTGGTGTGATACTGCCCCACCCCATTGCCAGTGCAGCCATCTCTGCTCACAGGCCAGTTGTTTGGAGAGAGCCATTCATCTACCTTGCTGGTTTCACGATGTACTTGCCACTGAGAAGTTCACCTATTTTTCCTTTAAACATGTGCAAGCTCTGTTCAGGCAAACTTCAGTTGTGCAAACGCCAAGGCCGCAGGACTGCCTGGACATCTAATACTGGGCCCAGAGGGTAGGGGATATCCTGGGGCTTCTCTCTAGGGGCCCTGTGGGCTTCTAGTAGGGGGTTGAGAATGTTCTTTCTGTCCCTCTCCTAGTGCTCCTGGCTTCTGGAGCCCCCATAGCTTCTCCAGCAACACCCTCCTCTGAGACCCCCAAGAACTTTTTTCTTTACCCAGGAGTTGACAGTACCCAGACCCCCCATCTCCTGGACCAGGCTCATGCCCATGGCCCTCTGCCCCAGCCCACTTCTATCCAGCTCGCATCCCACCTGGGAGGAGCTGCTGGCCTTGTCATAGTCTGTTCGGGCTGCTATCACAAAAATACCATAAAGGTGGCTTATAAACAACACACATTTATTATTCACGGTTCCGGAGGCTGGGAAATCCAAGACCAAGATGCTGGTGAGGACCTGCTTCCTGCTTCATTGATGGCTGTCATCTGTGTCCTCACATGGTAGAAGGGTAAGTGGGCTGTCTAGGGCCTCTTTTATAAGGGTGCTAATCCTATTCATGGGGACTCTGCCCTCATGACCCTATAACCTCCTAGAGGCCCCTCCAACTGATGCCATCGCACTGGGGGTTAGGATTTTAATGTATGCATTTTGGGGACACAGACATTCAGAGGAGAGGGTACTTGAGCTTCTCTTGGATTTATGCACTTATTAGTTTGATTTATGCATTGGTGAGCTGTTTCAATTTCTTCCCACTGAGCCCATATTGTTGCTTTGATTAAAAGATTTTTTAAATATATAATAAAAATCCTGGTCCCCAGTTTTTTGCAGGGAAGACAGGTCAGAAAATCCTTGCATTTCCTTGCCCCACACCCCTTTTCTGACCTTCATTCAACAAGCATTTATTGAGCACCTGCTGTGTGCTAAGCTATAAAAGCAGATGACACAACCCCGCCCCCCCCCCCAACCTTCAAGGACAGAGCAGCAGAGCAAGACAGACACATAGCCAAAATGTCACAAGTGAGACCAACGTTCACCAAGCTGGGCTCCTAGGATTGGTACACTTTAGTGGATGCAGGTTACACTTAGAAAAATGACAGACCTAAACACAGAAGCTCAGTATCAGCAAATGAACCCCCTTCCTCTGTCCCCAGGTCCTGCTGACTTCAGACCTCCACCTCTACACCCTGCCCTGGCCAGGGGAGAGTCTCCCTCCACCCTGGAGCCCCCTGTGCTTTCAGATCTGACCTCACTGCCTGGGAGTGGCCTGCACCCACACACTGGGAAGCTCTGAGGCAGGGTGGGGCAGATCCACCCCCCCCCCCCAGCACCCGATCCAGGGCGGGGCCCAGAGTCGGCCCTCGGTGAAGGCGTCCCATGAGTGGGTGGGAGGAGGAGGCCTGGTCGGGACCTGAGGAACCGGACCGCATGGGATGCGGACTCAGCCCGGACCTTCCCCTCGCCTCCTTCTCTCCACCCAGAACGAAGGGGTGGAGATGATGGATCAGTTCGTCTACTGGGTGCAAGAGGACCCATCGGGGCTGCACCAGCCCCGGGTCTCGGGGTCCCCGCCCTCCGAGTCCATGGCGGTGCCCATGATGCTGCTCAACCTCGTGGACCAGCTCGGGGAGGCGGACGAGGAGCTGGCGGGCAACTATGCAGAGCTGGGGGACTGGTGCGCCCAGAGGATCCTGCAGCATGTCCAGGTTGGGGACGCGTCCAGGGGACAGGAGGCTGACTCCCCCCCCCCCCCCCCCACCCCCTGCAGCACCTCCTTTGCCCACACCCACCACACCCACCCCAGCTGGGCCCCCATGGTCCCCTTTACAGATGGGGAGACACGGAGGGCAGGGGAGCTCAGGACCCTTCACCCTGGGGAAGGCGGAGGGCCCAGGGGAGCCCCGGGGAGAGGGCCCGAGGGCAGGAGGGAGGGTGCCAGAGCCCCTGGCGTGGGAGAGGGAGCAGGAATCCCGGCCAGACCCAAGTCCTTCCAGGCCTCTGTGTGTTCCAGGACAGCCACTTTGGTGTTGGTGGCGGGATATCCTGGTGGGAAATGGCAGGACTTGGCAGGTGCCTGGAGGATGAACTTCAGGAAGCCTCACAGCAGCACGCCGGCTGTGGAAAGGTGTGGAAGATGCATTTGGCCAAATGGCACTATCAGGGAGTGAACTTCTAAAATTCAGTAAGAATTGTGAAATCTGTCTCCAAATGCGACTGTTATAGTTTTGCCATCCGTTTTCACCCTCCAACTGTCCGGGCCGGCCTTCTGCTACAGGAGCCTTGGTTTCAGCTTCCTGCAGCTGGCTCCTTGGGTTCCCACGCCGGGCACTTGCAGGCTTTATGCTGGGGGCTACACGACACCTGATGCTTTTCAAGCAGCCCACTAGATGTCAGAAGAAAAGGTTCAGTAGCACGTTTTCCAGAAGGAACTTTGTATCTAGGATTAACAGTTTGGTCAAATCTCAAAACATCTTTGTGTTTAACTCCTAAAGCAGTCCTTACGACAAAGATTTCTTAAAAAATTTTCAGCCATCATTTCCCTAAAGCACTTTATAAAGTTTGGCTTAAAGTGTGTTTAGTTGAGATCAAATGTGTTTTAAGAACCTTGTTTTTCTCTGAAACTTGGTTCTTTTCTTCATGTGTCACATTATTATTTCAAGATCAGCGATTATTTATCAAAGAAGCAGTTGCATACAACTTGATAGATTTTTCCTCATGGAGGTTCTGCTTTATTTCATTCTGGCAAAATGAGAATTCTCCATAGGACTTTTTTGGAAAACACTCATGGCCTACATGGAATCAAACAACTGAATAATACATTCCATTCTTAAAGTCGTTCTGCTCAGTGCTACAATGGGTCCTCAGGGAGGTGGAGGGTCCCAGAGCAGCTGAGTGGGGCTGAGGGCAGGAGCAAGGGGGCCAGAAACCAAAGGCAAGTTAAAGAGCAGGAAACCCAAACCACTATGGGAGTCTACCAAACAAGCAAAGTAAGGAATCATTCTGTGTCGTATTATTATTAACAACATATAAACATTCTCTATTTTATATTCTTTTAAATGTATTTTTAATTACACAAGCAAAACATTAATACAATTCTCATTTTCAAATATTAAACAAATAGGAATAAAATAAAAGCCCCTTTTAAGTCACTCTCTAGGCCCCTCCTAATTCCCCCTTTCCCAGAAGATCTTTCCCGACATTTCCTGCATGTTTACATGCATATATGTACATACACGCTGTAGAGTTTCTCATACTATATGTTTATTCTGCAACTTGCTCTCTTCGCATAAGGAAGTGTGCCTGAGAGACAGTTTTTAATTAAAGTTCTGTATTCCACAGCATGGATATAGCAGACTTTGCGTCCAGCCTCCCCTCCTTGGTGCACATTTAGATGTCTTGCAGGGTTTCACTAATGGACACAATGCTGCATAGACACTCTTGCCCCATTACACACACACACGAACACTGGAGTAAGACTGAGGTAGGGCAGCGCTAGATGGCTTCAACCAACAGACCAACAATAATGCAGCTAGTGGCTTAGAGAAGACTAAAGATTATTAGTCACTCACGTAAGTCTGAGTTGAGCAGTCCAGGTTGAAGGGATAGCTCCACACCAAGCAGCCACTCAGGAAGCCCAGCTCCTTACATCCTGTTTCTTCTCTCTCCCCTAGTGCAGTGCTTCTCAAACCATTTGTGGTGAAAGACCAGTTTATATCCACCACCACCCCGATCCATTTCAGACTAAGGCTTTTGTAAAATGTGATAAAGATATCATGGTGATGTTGAGTTGCTATAAAAGCTTCACAACACTTTCTCTTGATGGACCAGCCTCATCCTGAACCCTAAGGGTGGCTTGTGGCTGAGCAGTGGTCCAGGAAGCATGCCTAGGAGCTCAGCTTGAGGGCACTGCCTTGACTTCAGAGTCAGCTCCTGCACAGGTGTATCTGTGTTCTGAAAATATGCACGGTATCATCTTGATCTTTTTGTACTTGTTAAGGGCTGATTTGTGTCCCAGTGTGTGATCTATTCTGGAGAATGTTCCATGTGCACTGGAGAAGACTGTATATTCCACTGCTTTAGGATGAAATGTTCTGAATATATCTGTTAAGCCCATCTGGTCCAGTGTGTCATTCAAAGCCATTATTTCCTTGTTTATTTTCTGTTTGGATGATCTTCCATGGCTGTAAGTGGGGTGTTGAAGTCCCATACTATTATGATATTATTATCAATGAGTTTCTTTATGTTTGTGATCAATTGATTTATATATTTGGGTACTCCACATTTGGAGCATAAATGTTTACAATTGTTACGTCTTCCTGGTGGATAGACCCCTTAAGTATGATATATTGCCCTTCTGCATCTCGATACAGTTTTTATTTTAAAGTCTAGATTGCCTGATATAAGTATGGCTACTCTGGCTTTCTTTTGGTGACCATTAGCATGATAGATGGTTCTCCATTCCCTTACTTTCAATCTGAAGGTGTCTTTAGGTCTAAAGCGGATCTCTTGTAAACAGCATATAGATGGATCTTCTTTTCTTATCCATTCTGTTACCCTATGTCTTTTGATTGGAGCATTTAGTCCATTGACGTTTAGAGTGAGTACTGAAAGATATGAGTTTATTGCCATTATGTTTCTTGTAGAGTTGGAGTTCCTGGTGTGTTCTCTGGTCTTTTCTAGTCTTTGTTGCTTTTGGTCTTTTTTTTTTTTTTTTTTTCATCTTTTCTCCCCTCAGAGAGTCCTCCTTAAAATTTCTTGCAGGGCTGGTTTGGTGGTCACGAACTCCTTTAATTTCTGTTTGGGAAATTTTTATTCTCTCCTTCTATTTTGAATGAGAGCCTTGCTGGATAAAGAATTCTTGGCTGCATATTTTTCCAATTCATCACATTGAATATACCCTGCTACTCCTTTCTAGCCTGCCAAGTTTCTGTGGATAGATCTGCTGCAACCCTGATCTGTCTTCCCTTGTAGGTTAAGGACTTTTTTCCCTTGCTGCTTTCATGATTCTTTCCTTGCCTGAGTATTTTGTGAATTTGACTATGATATGCCTTGTTGATGGTGAGTTTTTGTTAGATCTTGTGGGAGTCCTCTGTACTTCCTGGATTTTGATGTCTGTGTCTTTCCCCAGGTTAAGAAAGTTTTCTGCTATGACTTGCTCACATAACCTTTCTGCTCCTTTTTCTCTCTCTTCATCTTCTAGAACCCCTATGATTCTGATGTTGTTCCTTTTCAATGAGTCACTGATTTCTCTAATTCTTAAATTGTGCTCTTTTGCGTTAGTCTCCCTCTTCTTTTCTGCTTCATTATTCTTCGTTATTCTTCATTATTAAAGTTTGTCCTTTATGTCACTGATTCGCTGCTCTGCCTCATCCATCCTTGCCACTATGGCATCCATCCGAGATTGCAGCTCAGTTATAGCATTTGTTAAAATTTCATCCCGACTAGCTTTTACTTCTTTTATCTCTGTAGAGAAGTATTCTAATCTATTTTCGAACCCAGCTAGTATTCTTCTTATCGTAATTCTAAATTCTGGTTGAGACATCTTGCTTGTATCTGCATTGATTAAGTCCCTGGCTGTCGTTTCTTCCTGCTCTTTCTTTTGGGGTGAATTCTGCTGAGTTCTGTGGTTTAGGTTGCGCAGATTGTTGTGTTAATCCTCAAATCAGTTTTCTAGGTGTACAGGATGGTTTAGTATTGATCTGGCTGTATTCCATGGACACGAGACAGAAAAAAAAACTTCCATGCTATTCTGCCATCTTGACTCCTCCTGGTGCATCTGTGTTCTGGATCCTGTGAAGTGCAGGGAGGAGAATGGTGCACATCCAAGGTTAACACTTTTCCTCTGAGCAGATGAGGAAGAAGTTGGACACATCCCCACTCTTGCATTCCGTTGGTGAATTCTTACTCACAAGGCCACCACACCTACCCCCAAGGGAAGCTGGGAAACAGTCTACCTGAGCTACCCATCACCCAGAAAGAGCAGCCTTAGACAAAGACAATGAAAAGTCTCCCCCATAGGTACCCAGAAGTGGGTTCAAAGGGTACAGGCATTTAAAAAATAAATACTGTCAAATTTCTCCCCAAAAGAGTGTGTACCAACCATGTACAAGAGTTCTCATTTCCCCCCACAGTAGCCAATACTGATTGCCAGAAATGATATCTCCTTGTTATCATTGGTATTTTTCATGATTACTAGTATAGTCGGGGTGACCATCTTTTCAAATATTTATACGTCATTCATACACTTCTGCTAACTGCTTGTTCTTATTCTTTGTCATTTTTCATATTGACTTGTAGGCTATTTTAGATGCTTGACATTAACTCTTCATCTGTTATACATGTTGCATATGCTTCCTTCCACACTGTCACTTATGTTTAACTTAATGTATAGTGCTTTTATTGCAATGCAAAAGTTGTATTTTTCCTCTTTATGCTGTCAAATGTATCTCATTTTTCTTCTATAGTGTCTGCATTTTGTGCCTTGCTTCAGCATCTTCTTTACCCAAAGACTAGAAAGATATATTTCTCTAGTTTTCTATTCATAAATTTATTTTTATAGTTTTATCTTCATAGGTTTCTCATGTTTAGATTTTTTAAATCACTTAGGAATACCTCTTTTCATCTATGGTATATCTGTTTAGAATCTTTTGTTTTTCCCAACACCGTCCTTTCCCCTGTTAACTGAAATGCCAAATTAATTATGTAGAATATAAGCTCCACACTTCTATGAGAACAAAAGCTTTGTTTTATTCACCCCTAAAACAGCATCTGACATATCATAGATAATCATTATTTGTCAGATGAATGAAAGGATGGATGGATGGATGGATGGATGGATACTAAATTGCCAAGTTTTCTTCAGTGTATTTCTAGAATTTCTGTCATTCCCTCAATTAGTATGCTAATTCTTGCATCAATGCTGTTTCAATTGCTCTTACATTTATAATATGTTTTGATATCTTTCTTTCAAATTTTAGGGCCTATCTTGTGCATTTCTCTTCAGAATGGATTTACAAACCAGCTTATCAGTTGCCATTAAAATCTTCTTGGGATTTTTCTTGGGGTGCATTGAAGTAATAGATTGATTTCAGGGGAACTGACATCTCTCAAAGTTGAGTCTTTCTTTCCAAGAACTTGATATATCTCACCTTTTATTGAGGCTTGCTTTTCTGTCCTATAGTTAGTTTTTATATTGTTCTTCACATCAGTCTTAGACATTTTAATACATTTTAGTCCAAAGCATTCAATAATTTGTGTTGCTTGTGGGATCAGGAATTTTTTTTATATAACATATTTGTCAACTGCTAATTGCTGGGAAGGCAGAGCTTGTGAAAAGCTCTCATATGAGCTCCAATGATTTGCCAGGTTCTTCTTTTAGATTCTCTAGGCAAATGAGCATAACATCTCTGAATAATTAGGTTTTTCTCCACCAATACATCTATCCTGTATTTCTTTCTTGTTTCACAGTGGTCAGAATGACTCCTCTATGGAAGAGTAGCAAGGATAGTGTGAATTGGTGTTGAATTTTATCAAAAGCTTTTCATACATCAATTGAGATAATGCATTTATGTTTCCTCTTTAACCAGTAATAAAGCGAATTATGTTAACAACTCTGTCAGTATTAATTTATCATTGCATGTCTGGGAAAAACCCTCCTTGGGCATGATAAAGTATATAAGTTAGTGTCTTCTTATAAGAAAGATTGGTCTAGGGGCGCCTGGGTGGCTCAGTCGGTTAAGCGTCCGACTTCAGCTCAGGTCATGATCTCATGGTTCGTGGGTTTGAGCCCCATGTCGGGCTCTGTGCTGACAGCTAGCTCAGAGCCTGAAGCCTGCTTTAGATTCTGTGTCTCCCTCTCTCTCTGACCCTCCCTGCTCATGCTATCTCTGTCTCTCTCTCTCTCAAAAATAATTAAAACATTAAAAAAGTTTTTTTAAAAGAAAGATTGGTCTAGGGGCACCTGGGTGGCTCAGTCACTTAAGCGTCCGACTTCGGCTCAGGTCATGATCTCACGGTTCGTGGGTTCGGGCCCCACATCAGGCTCTGTGCTGACAGCGAGCTCAGAGCCTGGAGCCTGTTTCGGATTCTGTGTCTCCCTCTCTCTCTGACCCTTCCCTACTCATGCTGTCTCTCTCTCTCTCTCTCTCTCTCTCTCTCAGAAACTAATAAAACATCAAATTAAAAAAAAAAGCTTTAAAAAATCCATTTAAAAAAAAAAGAAAGATTGGTCTACACAGAGCTTTTACTCTGCTAGCTCAGTCCAATTTGGAAATCAGGGGTATGATAGCCTCAAAAAAATGTGTTTGGATGCTTTCCATATTTTCCATTGCAGAGAAGGGTTTGGACAATATGATTACCTATTCTTAGGTTTAGTGGAATTTAACAAAACCACCTGGGCCAGATGCAGTTTTGAAGTATAGATCTTTGACTATCTTTAAATTTTTTCTACAGATAATGGTTTATTCTGATCTTACACCTCTTGACCAATTATTATCATTTATATTTTCCTAGAGGTTACCCATTTTCTCTACATTTTCCAGTTCATTTATATAAAGCTGTATATGTATGGTATTCTTTTCCAATGTTTTAGAAAAACTGTATCTGCATCTGAAGTTATAAACCACCCTGTTTCTTATGACACTTATTCAATTCTTCACATTCTTTTCTCTTGACCAAAATTACCATGAGCCTGTGCATTTTTAAATTTTTCTTACTTAGGGGCGCCTGGATGGCTCAGTCAATTAAGCATCCAACTTCAGCTCAGGTCATGATCTCACAGTTCGTAGGTTCGAGCCCTGCGTCAGGCTCTGTCTGACAGCTAGCTCAGAGCCAGGAGCCTGCTTCAGATTCTGTGTCTCCCTCTCTCTCTGACCCTCGCCTACTCATGCTGTCTCTCTCTCTTTCTCAGGAATAAATAAAACATTTAAAAAAATTTTAATTTTGCTTATGTAAGTATTCTCAGCTTTTTGCTGTATATTCATTTCATTAGTCATTATTTTCAGTGTCAGGGGCTTTCCTTTGGTTAATAACTTCTAATTTTAATGTTTTGGATTCAATTAATATGATTTCTGCTTCTGAACTTGTTGGGATTTTCTTTGTGACTAAATACATAATCACTCTTGGATAATGTTCCATATACATGTGAGAAGAATCTGTATTATCTGATTGTAAAGGCATTATACATACACTGTATATCTGTTACGTGGAACTCATGACTTCTGTTACTCAAATCCTCCATATTCTTCCTTATATTTTGTCTCCTTGGTCTTTTAATTCCCGATGGGAGTACAGTAAGTCTTTTCTACTCTGATTATGTCCAGTTTATTTTAAATTTCTTTTAGTTTTTTGCTTCATATATTATGAAGCCATGTTGGGCACAAAAGTTTATCCCTGTCATAACTTCTTTGGCCTCATGTCTTTTATGTACAAGAATATTTATATTTATCTCTTTGGAAGCATTTTGCTTTGGGTTCTGTTTTACATGATAGTATTGCTCTACCTGTTTTTTTTTCTGTTAGTATTTTTCTAGCATTTTAAAAATCTATTTATTTTGACCCTTCTCATGATTTCTCTTTTAACAAGACTCTAAGTTTGTTGGGGGTAACAATGTGCCAAGTTTCAAAACTACGTTTCCCAGCATCCCTTCTAGATAGGGATGACCAATGAAATGAGAGTGGAGGTCATTAGGTAAGGGTTCTGGAAAGGTTTTTCTTACAGTGAGCTGAATTAGTGGGAGTTTCCCCCTTTTGGTCCTCTTCTGCCCCTTTTTCTTTCTCCCAACCTGGAATACATGGGGTTTTTTTATTTTTATTTTTTTACAAATAGTTTATTGTCAAGTTGGTTTCCATATAACACCCAGTGCTCATCCCCACTGGAATACATGTTTGATGGCTGGAGCTTCAGCAACTATCTTGTTACAGTAAGGAAAATACCAAAAGAATCATAAAGACTTTTCCTTTGATACTTTTGAGCAACTAATCAAAACCAGTCTACTTTCAAACATCTCAATACATGAGAAAAATAAACTCTTTGTGTTTAAACAACCACTGTTGCATGTCTGTTATTCCATCAACACTGTTCCTATGTTTTAATGCCTGTGGAGGTAACCAGTATTATTAGTTTCTTCTGTACCCTTCTGAAGATATTCTTTTTATTTTTGTTGTCCTAAGTATATTTTTTTACTTTACATTATGGAAATATTCAGACATACACATAAATAGCAAATAGTATAATTAACCTCCATGTACCCATCATCCAGCTTCAATTATCCATCAATATTCTATGCATATACATGCACACACACACATGCACACACACACACACACACACATTCTTGTTTTATACAAATGCCAGCATATTATTCACATTCTCCATTGCCTTCCTTTTTATGTGTTTATTTATTTTTTTTAAATTTTTTTTAACGTTTTATTTATTTCTAGGAGAGAGAGAGACAGCGTGAGCAGGGGAGGGTCAGAGAGAGAGGGAGTCACAGACTGAAACAGGCTCCAGACTCTGAGCTGGCAGTCAGCACAGAGCCCGACGCGGGGCTCGAACCCACGAACCGCGAGATCATGAACTAAGCGAAAGTCGGACGCTTAACCGACTAAGCCACCCAAGCGCCCCTGTGTTTACTTATTTTTGAGAGAGAAAAGAGCATAAGCAGAGGAGGGGTAGAGAGAGAGGAAGACACAGAATCTGAAGCAGGCTCCAGGCTCCGAGCTGTCGGCACAGAGCCCAGCTTGGAGCTCGAACCCATGAACTGTGAGATCATGACCTGAACTGAAGTCAGTCACTTAACCAACTGAGCCACACAGGCACCCCACCATCTCCCTCCTTTTTAAAATTAATGTTGTATAATGGAGATGGTTCCATATCAGTTTTTAGATTCTTCATTCTCTTTAATGTCTGTCAATATTTCTTTATCATTTCACATGTATGCAACTGTATCTGTAGAATAAATTCTCAGATGTGGAGTTGCTGGCAAAAGGTGTATGTATTTGTAATTTTAATGAATGTCACCAAAGCACCTGCATAGAAGTTATGCCAACTCCAACCCCAATTAGCAGTGCAAGAGAGTGCCTGTTTGCCCACATCTTTGCCAATAATGTATGCTATCAAATGGCTTTACTTTTGCCAGTTTGATCAATGAAAAAAGAGTATGTCGTTGTGGTTTTAATTTTGATTTCTCTTATTTAGAAGTCATTTGTATTTCTTTCCTGTTAGTTGCATTCATAGCTTTTGCCCATTTTTCTATTGAGTTGTTGGCATTTTTTCCTCACTATTTTGTAAGAGCTATTTATAAAACAGAAAACTTAGCTCCCTTGTCTCTGATATGAGTTGCAAAGAATTCTCCTGATTTATCATTTTCCTTGGCCTTTGTAACAGTAATATTTGTATTAAAGAAACTTTGTTTTTATGTATTCAATGAACCAAGCTTTGCTTTTTTTGTCTTCTGAGGTCTAAATTGTACTTTATTTTTTTTTTTTAAATTTTTTTTTTAATGTTTTATTTATTTCTAGGAGAGAGAGAGAGACAGCGTGAGCAGGGGAGGGTCAGAGAGAGAGGGAGTCACAGACTGAAACAGGCTCCAGGCTCCGAGCTGGCAGTCAGCACAGAGCCCGACGCGGGGCTCGAACCCACGAACCGCGAGATCATGACCTAAGTGAAAGTCGGACGCTTAACCGACTAAGCCACCCGGGCGCCCCTGTACTTTATTTTTTAAATATTTGTTTATTTTCGAGAGAGAGACACACACAGAGCACAGGAGGGAGGGAGAGGGGGAGACACAGAATCCAAAGCAGGCTCCAGGCTCCAAGCTGTCACAGAGCCCAATGTGGGACTTGAACTCACGAGCCTTGAGATCATGACCTGAGCAGAAGTCAGATCCCCAACCAACAGAGCCACGCAGGTACCCCTCCAACATCATATTTTAAATCTAACATGGTTTCTCCTACTATTTTTATAGTTTCACTTTTTTAATCTTTAGGTCTGATCTATCTGAAATTTAGTGTGCTGTATATTGCAAATACAGATTCAACTTTTACTTTTCCAGGTGACCACCCATCTGTCCCAACACCATTTATTGAGAATCCATTTTCCCCCCAGGGAACTGAAATAACATTTTATCATATACTAAATTCCTGTTTGTGTTTAGGTGTATTTTAGAGTATCTATTTTTTTCTATTATTCTGTCATTCGATTCATACACCAATACCACACTGTTTTCTAATTACTGTCCCTTTGTTATGTTTTTAATATCTGATAAGACCAGTTCTTCTTTCACAGTCTCCTTGCTATTTTCACTCCTTTAGTTTTCTACATTAATGTTAGAATCATCTTGAGAAGTTCCTAAAAACTGTATTGTCATATAAATGTTTGAGATCATATTTAATTTATAGATTGATGTTGGGAGAGTTTCCACCTTTATAAAGCTACAATTTTCTGAGAACAGAGTAGACTTTTGCATTCATTGAGGCCTTTTTTTTAATGCCTCTGAGGAACATTTTAATGTTTCCATACATAAATCTTGCATATTTCTTAAATTTATTTCTACATATTTTATTTCCTTTTTGTTAGATGGAGACTTTTCTTTTATTATGTCTTCTAATTTTCTTATGTCTTTATTTTATTTTGAGAGACAGAGACAGAGAGCGAGCAGAGGAGGGGCAGAGAGAGAGGGAGACACAGAATCTGAAGCAGGATCCAGGCTCTGAGCTGACAGCACAGAGCCCGATGTGGGGTTCGAACCCACAGACTGCAAGACCATGACCTGAGCCGAAGTTGGACACTCAACCGACTGAGCCACCCAGGCGCCCCTATTGTGTCTTCTAATTTGTTGTTTGTCTAAATGATTTTGTACCGGCCCACTTACTGTATTCATCTTACAAGTCCTTGTAACATTTTTTTTAGGAATAGATTCTTTTGGATTTTCCAGATATAGGAAACATATCATCTGCAAATGGCCATCATTTTAATTCTGCTTTTTAATGTTTTAACCTATCAAATTGTGAAGTACAGCACAGACTCAGAGAAGGGCGTAAATCCTATATGTTTTACATGCATTTCCTCTACTTTACATAAAGGGACATACTCTTGTAATCATCCCCAGATCAAGAACTAAAGTTCCACTCTCCAGCCCCAGCATGTCTCCCCACAATCAACTCCCTAACTTCTAGGGTAACCATTTCCTTCTTTTCATCAAAGTTTTGTTGCCTAAACATCCATCCATCAATAAATAGTATGGTTTAGGGGGCGCCTGGGTGGCTTAGTCGGTTAAGCGTCCGACTTTCGCTTGGGTCATGTACTCGCGGTTCGTGGGTTCGGGCCCCGCGTCGGGCTCTGTGCTGACTGCCAGCTCGGAGCCTGGAGCCTGTTTCAGTCTGTGACTCCCTCTCTCTCTGACCCTCCCCTGCTCACACTGTCTCTCTCTCTCTCCTAGAAATAAATAAAAACATTAAAAAAATATTATAAATAAAATAAAATAAAAAAATAAAAAATAAATAAATAAATAAATAGTATGGTTTAATTTTGCCTGTTTTTAAACTTTACATAAATGCAATTCTAATATATGTATTCTTCTATGTCTTGTTTCTTTTACTCGATGGTATGTCCTTAAAATTTAAACATGCTGTAGTATACAGGGATTTTATTCCTTTCTTTCCTAGCAGAGTATTCCACGGCATAAATTTATCATAGTGGATTTATCCATTCTATCCCTGCTGAATATTTGGGCTCTTTTCAGCACACAAATGCTCTGGCAAACCATTGTATTAGTTTCCTGTGGCTGCCACAACAAAGCGCCACAAACAGGGTGGCTTACAACATCAGAAATTCATTGTCTCAGTTCTGGAGGCCAGAAGTCCAAGACCAAAGTGTCAGAAAGGCCATGCTCCCTCTGAAAGATCTAGTGGAAAATCCATCTTTGCTTCTGACAGTTTCTGGTGGCTGTGGGAGTCAGTCTTTAGTTTGTGACCACATCACTTCAATCTCTGCCTGTCTGATCACATAGTCTTCTCCTCTTCTGTCTATCTCGAATTTCCCTCTGCCCTTGCCTTGCGAGGAATCCACTTATCACTGAATTTAGGGCTTATCCATAGATCCCAAGATAATCTCATCTCAAGATCCTTAATCGCAACTGCAAAGACCCTTTTACCAAATAAGATCACATTAACAGGGTCTTGGGGTTAGGATGTGCACATATCTTTTGGGAGGTCAATGTTGAACCCATGACAACCATTTACACTTGCTTCCTGGTGCCAGTGTACACAAGTTTCTCCCAAATTTGTACACTTGGTATTGAAATGCTGGCTCCTGGAAGAAGCACGCCTTCTATTTTTTCTACAAAATGCCAGCCAGTTTTCCAACACACATTCCCATCAGCAGTATGTGAAAGCTTGCATTGTTCCACAGCCTTGCCAATTCTTAGAATTGTCAAACTTTATAGTTTCTCCCAATCTGGTGGGTGTGTACTATCTTATGGTAGCATTAAGTTCTGTAATGATAAATGAAGTTGAGCGTTTATATTTATAGACCATTTGGGTTTCTTCTACTGTAAAAAAAAAAAAAAAAGTCTGTCCAAGTTTTTGATCCATTTGTTATATTGCGTTATTTGTATTTGTATTTGTATTTTGTTCCTTCTATCTTCTATTTAGGAGAACATTCTGTTACATGCATTTCCCTTCTTTTCTCCAAATCTTCCATCAGAACTTCTCATATGGCCCACCCAAACTGAAAGCTAGAGGAAAGAGAATTCTGGGAAATGTAGTTCAGGTGAGCCAAGTTGACACATTACAAAGCCACCCCAAGCCCTTTATGTAACTCTCTTCAAATTACTTAGCTTGCATTTGCCATCTGCCTCCTGTCAGACCGCTTACTGATTCAGATGTGTAGTATTTTTTTAATCATTCAATAAAATATTTCCTTTTTATTTTTTAAAAGATTTTTTTTGGCTCCCTCTGCCTTTTATTTTTATTTTTTTAACAAATAGTTTATTGTCAAATTAGTTTCCACATAACACCCAGTGCTCATCCCCACGCGTGCCCTCCTCTATGCCCATCCCCCCTCACCCCTACATCCATCAGTCCTCAGTTTTTGTCAGCATTCAAGAGTCTCTCATGGTTTGCCTCTCTCCCTTTCCCCCACCATTTCCACCCTTCTTCTCCCCCTTGTTCCTCCGTCAAGTTCCTCCTAATCTTCCTATATGTGCAAACATATGATATTTGTCCTTCTCTGCCTGACTTAGTTCGCTCAGCATAACACCCTCAAGGTCCATCCAGATTTTTTTTTAACGTTTATTTATTTTTGAGACAGAGAGGCAGAGTGTGAGCAGGGGAGGTGCAAAGAGAGGGAGACACAGAACCGGGAGCAGGCTCCAGGCTGTGAGCTGTCAGCACAGAGCCCGATGCGGGGCTCAAACTCACAAACTGCGAAACCATGACCTGAGTGGAAGTCGGCCGCTTAACCAACTGAGCCACCCAGGCACCCCAATAAAATATTTCCTAATCTCCATCATATTATTGTCTTTAAACCATAGGTTATTTAAACATGTATTTCTTCATTTCTAAACCTGTGGGGATTTTTCTAGTTATCTTTTTGTTATGAGTGTCAATTCTCTGCTGCCAAAGACCCCCCGGGGGATTCATATATAGGTGAACAAGTTGGGCTGATTACTCTGCACTGAGGGAGCTCACACCATGCAGAGCCATGGGGTATCTCAGAAAGGTTGTATTAGAAAGAGCCTACTGTAACATCTGAGCTTTGTGTGATCTTGGGGAGAGTCCAAGGAGGCAAGGGTTTGCTCTAGATGCTGTCAAAAGCAAAGGCAATTCTGTGATTGAAGCTCTCAATAAATATCTTTTACAGGGAGAGCAGACTACAACAAGGCTAAAGCTGTGATTGGGAAACTAGCAGCAGGCATCCATATTAGCCAAGCAAGAGGGAGATGTTTGGTATTTGTGGGGTGCACATTGACCTTGGCTTTATCTGTGCTTAGAAAAATTTATGAAGTAGCCTTGCTTCATTTCTTTTCATCTTGATCTCAGAGCAACCTTGTCTGAGGTTCGGTATTCTGTGAGATTGTTTATGTCCAGTAAGAGAACAACATTACCTAGCTGTGAGCACCAGGCCAGCTTGCAAATGTCAGAAGCTACTATTTTGTTCTCCCCCCTCTCCTTTCTCATGGGTTTCCAGCTTAATTACATTGTGGTCAGAGGTCATGCTCTGAATAATTTTCATCCTTTGAGACATCTTGGGACTTGCTTTAAGTTCCAGTATATGGTCAGTTTTTTGTAAAGTTTCCGTGTGTGCCCAAAAGAGTGTGCAGTCTGCAGTTGGGTGCAATGTTCAATACTTGCTCATTAGATTAAGCTACCAAAGGTTCAAATTCATATCCTTACTGACATTCTGTGTGCTTCATCTGGCAATTATCGAAAGACGTGTGTTAAGGTCTCCCAACTCCCCATAGGAATTAGTATTGCTACCAAAAAAATTGAACCTAAATCCAATCAGCCCTCTGATTCCAACTACTAATTTATAAGAAATATGAAGTTCAGAGGAACTCTGCATTCAGAGTTCAGATGCAGAGATGCATTCATCAACATCCAGACGGTGGGATCTCTATAGTACAAACAATACAACTTTCTCAACAAAGAAGTTGCAAGAAAAAAGTAGAGCTAGAGGGAGAACCTGCAGATTAAAAGTCACTTAAAAACATCTCATTCCACATATAGACCCTAACTGATTCCTCATTCAAAAAAAAGGAGAAAGAAAAAAAAATGTGACAATGTACAGGATCCAAAATCAATATACAGATTTCCGTATATTTCTGTACACTAATAAAGAAGAAGCAGAAAAAGAAATTAAGGAAACAATCCATTTACAATTGTGCCAAATATAATAAAATGCCTAGGAATAAACTTAAGCAAGGAGGTGAAAGACCTGTACTCTGAAAACTGTAAAACACTGATGAAAGAAATTGAAGAGAACACAAAGAAATGGAAAAATATTCCATGGATTGGAAGAACAAATACTGTTAAAATGGCTTTATTACCCAAAGCAACCTACAGATTTAATGCAATTTCTATCCAAATACCAATAGCATTTTTCAGAGAACTAGAACAAACAGTCCTAAAATTTGTATGAAACCACAAAAGACTCCGAACAGACAAAGCAATCTTTAAAAAGAGCAAAGCTAGAGGTAGCACAATCTCCGACTTCAAGCTATATTACAAAGCTGTAGTAATCAGAAACATATGGTACTGGCACAAAAATAGACACATAGATCAATGGAACAGAATAGAGAACTTAGATATAAGCCCACAATTATATGGTCAATTAATCTTTCACAAGGCAAGAAAAAATATCCAATGGACAAAAGACAGTCTCTTCAACAAATGGTGCTGGAAAAACTGATCAGCTACATGCAAAAGAATGAAACTGGACCACTTTCTAACACCATCCACAAAAATAAACTCAGAATGGATTAAAGATCCAAATGTGAGACCTGAAACCATAAAACTCCTAGAAGAGAGCAACGCAGGCAGTAATTTCTCTGACAGAGACCACAGCAACTTCTTTCTACATATGTCTCCTGAGGCAAGGGAAACAAAAGCAAAAATAAACATTAATTTATTTATTTATCTCTTTATTATTGGTTTGCCCTCAGAAGTTTCCATTTTTAGATGGTTTGTAATTCATTACTGTCCTTACTCATTTGGTGCTCAAGTTGTCCCAGATTTAGCCAGTGTAAGCTCGCTGAAGCTGGTTCGTGTCCGTTTTGCACACCACTATCATTTCTTGAGTACTTCCCTACTTTCTGCCACAGTAAAGAGTTTAGCTATTTTTCTGAGGAGCCCTTGTTTCTTTCAGTGAGGAATAGTAATAGGGACCAAGATGTGATTGCTGGGTGGGCTTTTCCAGTGGAAGGAGCTAAGAAATATATGCATGTACTTAAAGGTATATACTTAACACACATATTTACATATATGTATACATATGCACATATCCACACATACACATCCATCCCTTCATTCCACAGTCATCCCCACAGGCTCCTTTTTGTTTTCAAGTTTTCATTTAAGTTCTAGTTAGTTAAGATATATGTCCACAGGCTTCTTTTCTTGTCTTCCTCCATTTCATATTTGTGTCTCGATTCTTCCAGTGAGAACCCTGGCTCCCAGCAACAACACAACAAGACTGAGAGTAGATAGTCAAATAAGCTTTAAAAAGTTTGGGGCGCCTGGGTGGCTCAGTCTTTTAAGCGTCCAACTCTTGATTTGAGCTCGGGTCATGATCGCACAGTTCCTGAGTTCAAGCCCCACATCGGGCTCTGTGCTGACAGCTCAGAGCCGGCTACGGATCCTCATTAAAAAAAGAGTTTTCAAAAATAGTCTTTATGAGTTACTTGGCATTTTCTCTCCCTTTCAATGTGATTATAGTATGCACTTTATATACAATTAGGTTCGTTTGCATTCAGTTTTAAGCTTTTCCCCCTTCCCATTCCTATTGATTTTTCTGTCTGAATATGAAGAGTATTAACATGACCACAAAAGTCGAAACCAATCAAAAAGGCATACTCAGAGAAATACAACTCTCTCCTGTATCCTTCTGTTCCATTTTCCCCACCCCACGTAGGTAACCAACTTCTTTGTTTTCTGGGTTATCCTTTCCGTGTTTCTTTTTGTAATGATTAGCAGATATGTGTGTTTTTCCTTATTTTCCCTTCCTTATTAAACAAAAGACACCACACTGTATATTATCTTTCTACTTTGCTTTTTCCACTCAATGATGACCTCTGTAAAACCAATATCAATTCACAGAGAGCTGCTTCATTCTTGTTTACAGCTGTACAATCTTCTATTGCGTGTATATACCATAGCCTGTTCAGTTGCTCTTCTATATTTAAACATGTGGATAGTTTCCAACTCTCCAATATTTTTCAATTACAAATAAAGCTGCAATAAGTAACATTGTGTATATGTATTTTCATGTTACTAAAAGCATATCTTAAGAGTACATCCCTAGAAGTGGGATTGTTGCTTTGAAGGATAAACTTCAAAGTTTAAGTCTCAGTAATATAAATTACTGCTTGTTACTGGTCCCTCCTTCACACACCCTATCCCCCACACTTGCTTCATCTTACCTCTTCTCACTTACCACCCTCTGATAATCTATACATACATTTTTATTGTCTGCCTCCTCCCTTTAGAGTATATGCTTCATGTACTTTATTTTATTTTATTCACTGACTGGAATATAGTTGAATGAATGGATCACTGTGCAACATTTCATCATATAATTAGAACATGTTTTATTTGACTCTGGGCTGATAGTGCAAGGAGCCTGTTTCTGATTCTCTCTCTCTCCCTCTCTCTCTCTGCCTCTCCTCTGCTTGCACTTGCTCTCTCTCAATATAAATAAACTAAATTAAAAAAAAAAAAAGAAATTTCCTTGGTCAACTTGGTGAATACAAGTGGTAACTTGTTCATACTTTATCTTATATTCCTATGATATCTAATCATATCCAATATCTTTTCATAGATGTATTGGTCATTTTCATTTATTGTTCAATGGCTTTTCTGCTTATATCTTAGCCTATTTTTTTCTGTTGTATGATTTCTCATTTTCCTCCTGATCTGTTGGAGTTCTTCATAAAGTCTTGAAATGAATTCCTTGTCTGTTTTATACTTCAGTAATGTCTTCTTCCAGTCTGTCATTTGGTTATAAGCCATGTTAATGGTGACTTTCATCAATACAATTTTTAATTTTGACATAGTGAAATGTATCTCTTTGCTTTTGTGCTTTTTATGTCTTATTTAAGAAAGTTTCAGAAAATTTCCTACTACCATTTGTAGTATATTTTATTTTAATGGTATTTGAATTTTGTTTTTCACAATTATATATTTAACTTCTCTGGAAATGATTTTTGACAATAGAGTAAGACAAGAATTTGTTTTCTTTTTTGTCCTTGTGGACCATTGAATTGTCCCATCATCATTTATTGAGGACACTTTCCTTTCCTACTTGCTCATGATGCCTCCTTTGTCATCTACTAGATATGTAAACATCTCTTCTTTTTTCTGAGCCAATACCAGGCTGCTTTAATTAATCAAATTGAAAATTTTCTTACTATCTGATATGGCAAGTACTCTTCTCTATTCTTTTGAAAAACATTCTGTACAATCATTACCACTTTACTCATCCATATAAATTTTAGGATCTGTTTGTTAGTTTCCCACAAATCTATCGAATTTGTATTTAATTCAGAGATCAATTTGGATAAATATTGTCATATTTGTAGTGCCACGCCTCCTCTTTCATGAATATAGTATATCTCTTCAAATATTTGCTTAGGCAGTCTTTTACATCCTTCACTTAATTTTGATAATTATCTCCATAAAAGTGTTGCATGTTTTCTTTCTTTTTTAAAAAAAATTTTTTTTAATGTTTTATCTATTTCTAGGAGAGAGAGACAGCGTGAGCAGGGGAGGGTCAGAGAGAGAGGGAGATACAGACTCTGAAACAGGCTCCAGGCTCCGAGCTGGCAGTCAGCACAGAGCCCGACGCGGGGCTCGAACCCACGAACCGCAAGATCATGACCTAAGCGAAAGTCGGACGCTTAACCGACTAAGCCACCCAGGCGCCCCAAAAGTGTTGCATATTTTCTGTTAGGTTTACTCACAGATACCTTGTTATTGGTATTGCTCTTGTAAATTGCATCTCCTTTGTCTCATTTTCTACTTGATGATTGATAGTATTTAAGAAGACTATATTATGCTAAGTGAAATAAGTCAATCAGAGAAAGACAAATACCACATGATTTCACTCATATGTGGAATTTAAGAAACAAAGCAGATGAACACATTGGAAGGGGATGGGAAGAGAAGAAAGGGAAACAAAGCAAAAGAGACTCTTAATGATAGAGAACAATCTGAGGGTTGATGGAGGGAGGTGGTGGAAGATGGGCATTAAGGAGCACACTTGTTTTGATGAGCTCCAGCTGTTGTATATAAGTGATGAATCACTAAATTCTACTCCTGAAACCAATATTTCACTGTATGTTAACGAACTAAAATTTAAATTAAAAAAAAAAGAATACTAATTATTTATATATGCTGATCTTCTATCTGGCTACCTTGGTGTAGTTTTTATTAATTTTAATAAGTTGTTTATTGATTCTCTTCTCTCTTTTTTGTAATATAGACTCCATAATTCAATAACTCTAAAATGCTGATAATTTAGTCTCCTTTTTTAAAATTGGTACTTCCAGTGCAAAGGCAAACAGTGGTGATGGTAGCAGACAGAGGGAATTTATTCTCTGACAAGTATGATGGCTGCTGTAGGCTTTTTGGTAGCTAATCTTTATTAGATTAAAGAAGATGTCTCTATTCGTGGTTTGATAAGAATTTTCATCAGGTACAGGTATTGATTTATATCTAATCCCTTTTCTGGACCTATTAAGATGGTAATATGATTTTTCTCTTTTAATTTGATATGAATTGAATGACAAATTTTTCTGATGCTGAACCATCCTTGTGTTCATGGGATATATCTTACTCAGTTGTAATGTGTGTGTGTGTGTGTGTGTGTGCTTTATATACTTCTGGATTCAATGTTTTCATAGCAACTTTTTTGAGAAATAATTCATATACCACATAAGTCATCCTTTTGAAGTGTACAGACCAGTGGTTTTAGTTGCTGAATTCAATTTGCTAACATTTTCTTTAGCATTTTTTAGCTATAACTTCCTATACTTGTCCATTTTTATGTTATACTATATTCATAAAAATAAATTTCGGGGGGTGTCTGGGTGGTTCAGTCCATTAAGCACCTGACTTTGACTTAGGTCATGATCTCATGACTCATGGGTTCAAGCCCCATGTTGGGTTCTGTGCTGAAAGCTCTGAGCCTGGAGCCTGCTTCAGATTCTGTTTCTGTATCTCTACCCCTCCCCTGCTCGCTCTCTCTCGCTCTCTCTCTCAAATATAAAATAAAACATTTAAAAAATTGGTAGATTTTCTTGTAGCTTGAACAGTTTGTGTAACTTAGGAAATCTTTGAAAGCTTGGGGGAAAAATTTTTAATACCTGGAGCCTATTTTTTTCTGGGAAACATTTGAATACTGCTTTAGGTTCTTTAAGGGTGATTTTTTTTTTTTAAATTCAGATTTCCTCCCACCTATCATTACCTAGGGGCTGTTTCCAGAAGCACTGAGCCCTGCACATTCAGATGAGAGCACAGCCAGCCAACAGGTGGATCACAGCCTGGTGGGATCCTGAGCAGAGGACCAGCTAAGCCCACACTCGTACATTGGGGAGACTGGGAGATAATCAATGTGTGCTGTTTTAAACCACTACGTTTTTGGTCATTTGTTATGCAGCATTAGAAAACTAATACACCTGCTACAGAGTTGAATGGTGGTTTCCCAAAAGACATGTTCACATGGAAGCTGTGAATCTGAGCTTATTTGAGAAAATTGTCTTTACAGATGTCATTAAGTAAAGGATATCAATATGTGATCATTCCGGATTAGGGTGGAACCTAAACCCAATGACCAGTGTCCACATAAGATGTAGACGAGGAGAAAGACACACACAGAAACAGAGGAGAAGACCATGTGAAAGTGGGGGCAAAGAGTCGAGTGAAATGGTCACAAACCAACGAATGCTTAGGATTGCCACTACCACCCAAACATGGAGAAGTGGACTCTGTCTCAGAGGACTCAGTGGACTCTGTGTTCAGAAGGAACCAACTCTGCCCACATGTCAATCTCAGACTTCTGGCCTCCAGAGCCGGGAAGCTGGGACCACTTCTACTGTCAGCCTTGGCCTTTCCCCTGGGGGCTACTGATCAGCTTTAAGTGTGAGGGCAAGATGCAACTCACACTTGTCAAAGACCTCTCTGCTTCTGTGTGGCAAAGGGCTTAAGGGAGACCGACCTGGATGCTAGGCAAGCCAGAGGAGAATGTCACAGTGGTCCGGGGTAGAGAGGAGGGATGTGTGAGCCATGTGAGATGGAGAGGGTGACACATGGGAAAGCTGAATTAGCCAAATGGCAAGAGGAAAGGAGGTAGGATAAAAGATCCTCAGGCCTTGAGCCAGGGTGACAGACAGAACCTGAAGCTGACAGGAGAGACAAAATGTAGAGTGTGCACAGAGCCCACTTGAGACCAAAGAGGGGCCTCAGTTTTTGTACCAAAGTAGACATTGCTTAATGCTTACTAACCCAAAGAAGAGGAAAAGCAACTAAAACAGGAAACAAGCCAGTTACGAGAGGCCTCCCTCAAGCCTGTCTGAGCCTCTAAGTCGTCCCCAGTGGACTGATCAATTCACCAACTTCATCCCTGTTAGATGACTGTAGTGGCCTTTCCTTCCATGGGCTGTGATTCTGAGGTTATTGGACTCCAGTTGGGCCAGGGCCTTCCCAATCCTTCCCTGTTCCCAAATATGCATGATTAACTTCTAGGTACATGGGGCTCAGCTGTTACAGGAATTAAATCTTCTAGGCCTATTCCCCTATTCTTACATTCCTTTTGAATTGTGCTGTAAATCCTGGCAGAGAGCAAAATTTTCCAGAGGGGACAGGCTCTGCCCTGGCTGTACTCTCAAGCTTCCATCCCTTCTGTACTGCTCAGGGCCCATGTGGCCAAAGCCAGTAAACATGTGGTGGCTCCCCTAGAAATGCTCATGTTCTAATCCCTGGAACCTGTGAATGTGACCTTAGATGGCAAAAAAGTTACTAAAGATGTGATTGAGTTAAGGACTTGAGATGGGAAATGAGCAAATCAGAGGACTCTAGATGCTGGCAAGGATGTGGAGAAACGGGCACCCTCCTACACTGTTGGTGGGAATGTAAACTGGTACAGCCCCTCTGGAAAACAGTGTGGAGGTTCCTCAAAAAATTAACAATAGAACTCCCCTAGGACCCAGCAGTAGCACTGCTAGGAATTTACCCAAGGGATCCAGGAGTGCTGATGCATAGGGGCACATGGACCCCAATGTTCATAGCAGCACTCTCAACAATAGCCAAAACACGGAAAGAGCCTAAGTGCCCATCAACTGATGAATGGATCAAAAAGATGAGGTTTATCTATACAATGGAATACTACATGTCAATGAGAAAGAATGAAATCTGGCCATGTGTAGCAACATGGATGGACCTTGAAGGGGTTATGCTGAGCAAAATAAGTCAGGCAGAGAAGGACAGCTACCATATGTTTGCACATATAGGAGGATTAGGAGGAACTTAATGGAGGACCGTGGAGGAGAAGAAGGGGAAAAATAGTGGGGGAGAGGGAGGGAGGCAAACCATGAGAGACTCTTGAATGTTGAGAACAAACTGAGGACTGATGGGTATGGAAGAGAGGGGAAGGGGGGTGATGGGCATGAAGGAGGGCACTTGTGGGGATGGGCACTGGATGTTTGGAAACCAACATGACAATAAACTATTAAAAAAAAAAAAAAAAAAAAAGGACTTGAGATGGGGAGGTGATCCTGAATCATCTGCATGGGCCCGAACTGCAACCATGTGTATCACCTTAGAAGAGGGTGATTTGAAAGACAGAAGTAAGAAGGTGACATGATGAAAACAGAGAGAGATTTGAATATGCTCTGTTGGTGTCTTTGATGATGGAGAAAGGAGCCACGAACCAAGGAATGTGGCTCCAGAAGCTGAAAAAGACCAGAAAATAGATTCTCCCCTAGGGGCTCCAGAGGGAACACAGCCATGCCAACACCTTGACCTTGGCCTAGTAAGACGGAACCCCCCACCTTCACTACTGACTGTATAAGCTCCAGGTCCTGAGGTGGACCCTAGCAATTTAGTAGTTGTAATTTTACATTCTTTTTCTTGAAGATGGCCTTCCAAACTGCATAAGCTTTAGACCTCACAAACCAGGGATCCACCCATGCCCATGCCTAAACCACTCACTGGCAAACTGAATGAGACCTTTACGAGTAGTGCTCTCTGTCAGTGACATTCCAAAATGGTCCTGACAGAATGGCTAAAATTAACAACATGGGAAATAACAGATGTTGGCGAGGATGTGGAGAAAGGGGAAAGCTCTTACACTGTTGGTGGGAATGCAAACCGGAGCAGCCACTCTACAGAACAGTATGGAGGTTCCTCAAAAAACTAAAAATAGAACTACCCTATGATCCAGCAATTGCACCATTAGGTATTTACCGAAAGGTTACAAAAATAAAGATTCAAAGGGGCACATGCATCCCAATGTTTACAGCAGCACTATCAACAGTAACCAAATTACGGAAAGAGCCAAAATGCCCATTGACTGATGGATGGATAAAGAAGATATAGTATATATATCCAATGGAATATTACTTAGACATCAAAAAGAATGAAATCTTGCCATTTGCAATGACATGGATAGATCTAGAAGGTATTATGCAAAGCGAAATAAGTCAATCAGACAAAGACAAATACCATATGATTTCACTCATATGAGAAATTTTAGAAACAAAACAGATGAACATAAGGGAAGTGGGGGGTGGAGAGAAGAAAGGGAAACAAACCACTAGAGTCTCTTAATAGAGAACAAACTGAGGGTTGATGAAGGGGAGGTGGGTGGGGAGAGGGGCTAGATATGTGTTGGATACTAAGGAGGGTACTTGTTGGGATGAGCACTGGGTGTCGTATGTAAGTGATGAATTTTACTCCTGAAACCAATATAGCACTGTATGTTAACTAGTTGAAAAAAAAATTTAATTAAAAAAATAAAATGTTAAAGTTAAAAAATAATAATAAAATGTTAAAGTTAAAAAAGAATGGCCCTGGGGCGCCTGGGGGGCTCAGTCGGTTAAGTGTCCGACTTCAGCTCAGGTCATGATCTCACGGTTTGTGGGGTCAAGCCCTGCATCGGGCTCTGTGCTGACAGCTCAGAGCCTGGAGACTGCTTCAGATTCTGTGTCTCCCTCTCTCTGTGACCCTCCCTTGTTCACGCTGCCTCCCTCTCTCTCTCTCTCTCTCTCTCCCTTTCAGAAATAAATAAAACATTAAAAAAAAAGGTTTAAAAAAAAAAAAAAGAATGGCCCTGACAAAGACTCTCTCTTTGATCAAATTCTAGGCAGGCTCCTCAGAGCCCTCTTCCTGACTAAGCTACTAGGCACCAACCTTGGCCTATAAAGAATTGAACAAAACACAAACATAGTTTCTAACAGCTCAAGTCTGTATCTCTAGGCTGACTCTAGCCTCCATAAAGTGCCTGCCTGAGAAAATTCAAGGCTGCAAAAAGAATTTCCATTTTGTTCCATCCAATATCTGAAGATAGGACTCCTGTCTCTCAGCCTCTGTGGGAAAGCAGAAGCCAAAGTTCGAGAAGTACTAGTTAGCAAACTCATGTTTCATATGGCCTACACTCCCTTCCCACTTTTTGTAGCTTTTCACTCCCCGTTCTCTACTGAGCCCATGCACTGCCCTCCCTTGCTCCTTCCTTCTCCCTTGAAAATGCTCCACCACCCCCTTCCTATGAATTAAAGTTCCGTTGAGTTTACACTGGGATCTCTTTCCTATTGCAATAATATACAGATTAAGATTTGTCCTTGCCACTTTAACTAGGGTCCATCTTTGATTTTCTTTGGCATCCCCCAAGTCCCTGCTCCCTGGTTTATACTCCCTGTGTGATGCTCCAGCCTGCAAATCCAGTAGGCAGCCATGCATATAACCTAATTCCAGGAGCCCTTTAAATCTGGATCTAGAAGCTAGAGACAGAGAAGTCAGAGACTCAAATGGGATTCAATGAGAGGAATTCGATGAGAGAGAAATTCTCCTGCAGGCTTTGGAGATGGAGTGGACCACATGACCACGAAAGCAGATGGTGTATGGAAGGTAAGAGCAGCCCCTGGCTGACAGCCATCAAGAAACAGGACCTTCATTCTTATATCCACAAACAGCCAACATGGCCAATGAGCTTCATGAGTGTTTGGAGCAGAAGGCAGCCTGGCAACACCTTGGCTACAGCCTGTGAGGCCCTGAGAAGAGAACTCAGGCATGTAATGCCTGGAACTTTCAATCAACAAAACTATGAGCTAATAACGAGTGCTGGTGAAAGCCACTAGGTTTGTGGTAATTTGTTATGCAGCAATAGCTAGCTAATATACTTACCAATCATGATTTGCCCCTGGCTAGAGAGAGCTGAGCACATGGCTCCAACAGGCTAATACCAAAAAGATGGGGGCTCTTCTCCTCCCCTTCCTGCAGATTGTAGCACAAAGGTCACCTCCTCAGCATCCCTTTTTCACCTCCCTCTCCTCCTAGGCTACGTTTGGACTCTTTCCTACTCTCAGGTGCCTGGAATTTTCCCACATGGCAGTTATCACCATTTTTAACCGTACATGTAACTGTGAGGTTACTTTTCAATGTCTATACTATGACATCCATGAGGGCAGGGAGCTGATTGGTCCCAGGTCCCAGCTATATTCCAACACCTGACAGAATGCCTGGCACACAGTTGGTGCTCAATAATGAATTGAGCCTGGTATGAATTACCAGGCACGTGAGGCAGTGATGCTGAGGAGGTAGTCAGAGAAGCAGCCCTGGAATCCCAGGTGGTGAAGAAAGGGAGCCTGGAAAGGGCTGGGCAAAGGTGAGTGGAGGCAGGGACTGGCACTGTCTCCCATCAAGGTCAAAGGATTGTAAAGAAGCAAGGCTGAGTGGGAGAATGGAAGGAGGAGGTGTGGGCCCAGAGAAGGTACCTAGGCAGAAGAGGTCAGGGTGTGGGGGAAGGTCAGCAGGCCCAGGGCTGTGCCATTTACAGCAGGGAACCAAGGCAGCCGTGGGAGGAGAGGTTAGACATAAACAACAAGGATACTTGAGATGGATTCGATTAGATGTGGTGAGCCTAGAAGGGCCAGATTTTACACATGGGTGGAGGAATGCAGGTACAGGAAGTAACACTGTAGGGCAAAGAAGGTACCAGTCCCTTCGTTTGCCCCCATGGTGTGTGGGGCAGGAGATGGAGTGTAAGGTGGTGGCCCCTCAGTTGAGACAGGAGGTGGAGGAGAAGGAAGTATGAGGGCCAAGAGTAACAGGCATAATGGAAAGCTTGGGGAGGACAAGAGCAAAGGAGATAATGTAGGTCCAGTGCAGAGAGGGAATGGGGAAAGGATGGATGCCCAGCATCTCAGTGCTGACCAACAGGAGTCAGGAGGTGAGTCTGATACAGTCAACTGCAGGCAAGATTTCCCAATGGACCTCTGCACTCACTGGTGGCCCACTCACAGGGGTCCAGGTCTGTAGATACATTTCCTTCTCTCCCACCAAACTCCAAGCACCATGTCTATGCCCCAAACCCCTAGCCCAGGCTGGCCAGAGTGGATGCTCTACGAGTGTCAGTGTCTTTGATTGATACCTACTATGTGACCCAGTCTGAGGATACAAATGGGGATTTAGGAGTGGGGGTTGCCGCCATGCATTCCCTGCCCTCACAGAGCTTATAGTCACGAAAGGAAAAGGGGTATCTATCCAGGAATAAAGTGAGGTCATGAAGTAATGATGCTGGAGACAAGCTCTGAGCAGAACAGGACTCCGTCACAAAATCGAGCACAGCAGAGCCACTCCCTAGTGGTGCCATCTTGAGCACGGTATTCACCAACGTGAGCCTCAGTTTCCTAACATATATTCTTCATTTTGGCTACATATACCCCATGAGGTTTTGGCACATGCATCCCACTTCTATGGGATACTCTCCTGCCCCTGCGACTCATCCTTCAGGCTTCAGATTCAAGGCCAACTGCTCAGAGGCCTTCTCTAAGCCCCACCCATGGGAAGAATCAGTGAAGGGAGGGCTTGTAAAATGAAATGTGGAAAAGCTACAAAGTGCTTTTGGTATTTCCTTGAACCGTGAGATCTGAACGGAATGTAACTTTCGGAAAGTTGGTAACCAAAGCAATGGAGTTGAGAGCATTTCCCAGCAGGGTGGCTTTAATCATTTGACCATGTGGCCACAGAAGCTGCCTCTGGCCCTTCCTGGGCCACCCTGGTCTGAGTCACATGACTTCCTAGGTTAGAACATATGTTTCCATCAGCCAAGCTGCTGATCAAAGACAGATCTTGTCACCACTGGTCACCCTTCCACCCCCTACCTTTGGAACTATACTCACTGACTGAGAGCCAGTTCTCAACCTTGAGGCCTCAGGGACCTGAAATAGAAACCCCCAAGGCAAGGCTTCTGGAAATGGTGCCTTCCGGTGGAAGAGAGATCACCTGGGCTCTGAGGAGCTCCCGAAGGAGGCTAAGGACAGTGAATGAGACACAGGTGGCCCATGAAGCTTCAGAAAGTAACAGAGGCAAGGCAGGAGACACTTGGAGAGGGTGTCTGTGGCAGAAGGGGTCCCAAATGTGGGTAAATGACCCAGCCTGAGGAGGCAAGGGTACTGGTGGCCAGTGGGGCTGCCAGCTTGCTGGGTTGTGTGATTTTTTGACAAAATATGCCAACTACCTCTTCTGAGCTACCTTCTTTCCAATGGGGGCACTTGGAGATGCAAACAGAAGGCAGCCACACTTCTTATTACTTCTATGCCTCCAAAGGTCCCTCAGATACCTCATCACCTGCCCTTGCCTGGGAGGAGGGCTTAAAACTGGCCTTCAAGGCCTCAGGCAGGACCCAAGGCCCCAGGATCCCTGAGAAAATAGCCCTCTCAATCCCCCTGTCTTGGATGCTGCATCGTGGGAGCTCTGCTACCCTCTACATTTCACTTAATCCTCAGGTGTACAGTTTTGAGAAACATGTCATGCTCTAGGCACCAGAGAAATGGCTTTCCTCCATCCCTCAAATCCTAACTTGAATCAGGACCAAAGGACATCAACCTGGTGTTTGAGGATTGTCATGCGCATGTATTTTTGAGGGCTCACTAATTCAACATGGCTACTTGAGCCTTTTCATTGGCCACAATGGATGGGTGGGGGGAGATACCTGGTGATAAGCTTCATCTTTCCTTTTGTCCTGGTGGTCTTTAAGAAAACGCCACTGCTAGAGTGCCTGGGTAGCTCAGTTGGTTGAGCATCTGACTTTGGCTCAGGTCATGATCTTGCGGTTTATGAGTTTGAGTCCCACATTGGGCTTACTGCTGTCAGCGCAGAGCTCGCTTTGGATCCTCTGTCCTTCTCCTCTCTCTGCCCCTTCCCCTCCCCCCCCCAATATAAAGAAAGCATTTTCAGATAGATAGATAGATAGATAGATAGATAGATAGATAGATAGATAGAAAGAAAGAAAGAAAGAAAATGCCACTACTATAAGACCCCATTATAGTTCAAATGCCTGGAACTGCCTTGGGATAGACAGGAGAAGTGACATAGAATTGCTGTTCCTAGTTCTAATATCAACAACATTGAGAGTACATAAAGTCCACCCACTTCCTCTACCAGATCTGCCAACATGCAATACACACATGCACATCAACTGCAGTCCCCAAGTCCTCCCCTAGCATGGTCAGCTTCATGCCCAGGTGGCCCTCCTTCCTCCTCATGTTCTCTTTTCAGCCTTTACTCCCAGGGCCTGAGAGGAAGATCTCCTCATTTGGGCAGGGGTGGGCTTGATACATATCTGCAGGAGACCATTCTAGGTGATGTTCATGACTGCATAGGCCTGTGGGACTCCCTGGCTCCTCCTTATCTCCTTTATCCAAGCAGGTGACCCACAGACTGCATAATGGCCCCAGACCTACACTTAACCAAAACAAAGAAGACGCTGCCAGAGAAGAGAAGTGTGAGCTAGGGGGTGACTGACAATTGTCCTTGGGCCAGGAAATTAAGAGTGGGATCAAATCTTAATCTAGGTTTTGTTCTAGAACGACTGACTACCAGAACTCATTCATCTGAGACTTACAAAAGGGCAGGAGGCTTTAGTCCCATAATGAGCTAGTGTCAGAGTTCATCAAATGCTTAACTTGACTGGGAACAGTGCAGTGCTTGTTTACAAAGGGCAAGGTGACTTGTATGAATTTGCAGATGGAACTAAACCCCTAAAGCCAGGTCAGGTAGGATGGCTCCTGTTGTGACACATCGGTTACCAGTGGCACCATCTGCCTGGTTGGCTGTCTTGGGAAAATCACTTATGTTGAACTTATAAGGGATTCTGTGCCTTTTAAGGCTGTGAATTCCATATTCCACCAAAGGAAAGTCTATTTTGTGGTGCAGATTCATTGTACCTAAAGGCTAGATCACTTGGCTGGGAACTAGCACTCTGCATATGGTTTCCCTTGCAAATCCCATCACCCATGTCAGATGAGTAGTCTGCTGTTGCCGTGGTGAATTAGTGTTATACTGCGACCTTGATTCTGAACAGAAATGTACGTTGCCTTGACCGTGATTACACAAAACGCGTTGTCTAGGAAACAGAACAGGAAAGGCTAGATCATTTTTGGCTTTGACTGGAAGTCACACAGGGTTACCTTGTACCCAGTGGGGTCTCAGCTTTCCACAAGGGCCTCTAGGCTTTGTGTTTGTGTGTGGGACAGAGAGAGAGAGACAGAGACAGTGACAGAGACAGAGACAGAGAGAGAGGAAGAGCGCTAGCTTCCCTCTGCATACGTTGGGAAGTTTCAAGCCAAGCCAAGCTTCTGCAGCTGTTGTTTGGAACCAGACCTGGCTTGCAGTGCCCTCTCCCATCTCTTACTGGGAGGCTGCTGGGGAGCAATAATAACTCTGGCCTCCTGCCTGTTCTGTCACCCAATGCAGTTCCAGATCTGGGGAGGCGTGATACTGTGGGAGCGCTCCACGGGGCTCTGGAAAGTGCTGGTTTCCCATAGAGAGTGCCTAGATCCATCTATGGGAGGCTCCCACACACTCTCCTCCCTCTCTTCTCTCTCCTTCTTCCCTTTCTTCTCTCTCTCTCTCTCTCTCTCTCTCTCACACACACACACACACACACACACACACACACACACACCCCAAGCACAGATTGACACAAGAGTAGCTTGTTGAGACTCCAATCTCTTTCTCCACATAAACCATGTGTGTCCTCAGAGCTTGCTTCCCACACCAGCCACAAAAGCCACCTTGATCTAGAAAGGAGACTACAAGGAGGGATCCTATGAGCCTGTGGCTATACATGCTGGTGTGGTGGCAGAGGCCAATTCCAGCAGGGCACATTGAGTAAGGCATTGTTTGACTTCTGGCCCAATGGCTTCCTGTTTGTTCCTAGCCCAGGGTCCTTCCCTCTCACAACCTGAGAAAAGCCCAGGTTAGGAGCACATCTACTCCTTTCTCTTCCTCAACCACAGGCTCACATACCTCACCAATCTATCAGAAAGTGCTGTTATTTCAGCACCTTAGTGCACTTCCTGATTCTTCCTGTTCTTTCTGATTCTTACTATGTCCCAGGCCCTGTTCTCACTCAATTGACAACTGCGTATAGAAGAGATACAGGAAATACTTCCCAGAGAAATAAGCAAGAGAGAGAGATAACCATGAGGCAACTAGCAAGGAGAGGAAACGAGAGGGTACATTCATGGTGGAACAAGTCAAGTGTTCCGGAAAAGTCAAGAGATGATCTAGCCCAAATCCCAGCACCTAGAAATTCCCATCATTAACACTGCCCCAGGTGTGCAATGATAGAAAGATGGACAGATGCATGAAGAAGTAAGGGAGACAAAACTATTTCCCCAAAATAACATCATCCAGTATATTCCGTGAGGGAAGCCAGACTCAAAAAGCCACATAGTGTATGATTCCATTGATATGAAATGTCCAGAACAGGCAAATCCATAGTGACAAAAATATATCAGTGGGTTCCAGGGTCTGGGAGAGCAAGGAATGGGGAGTGCCTGATAATGGGCACAGAGTCTCCTCTTAGAACAATGGGAATGTCCTGGAAGTCAATGGTGATAATGTCCATACAGCTTTGTGAATATACAGCACTAAATACACTGAATTATACACTAAAATGGTATGGGTATTATATCTCAGTGAAAATGGAGTCATGACACATGCAGTGTTTATTATAAAGTATTACACACAAGGGGCACCTGGGTGGCTCAGTCAGTTAAGCGTCTGACTTGATTTCGGCTCAGCTCATGATCCCAGGGTCATGGGATGGAGCTCCGTGTGAGGCTCCACACTTATCATGGAGCCTGCTTAAGATTATCTTCCTCTCTCCCTCTCTCTCTCTCTTCCCCCCATCTCTGTCTCTCTCTCTCTCACTCTCTCTCCCCATCTCACCCACTCATGCTCTCTTTCTCTCTCAAATATAAATAAATAGATAGATAAATAAATAAATAAATAATAAAGTATTACACACAAATACACAAGTATTTGTGAACAAAGAAAAAACAGAAAATGAAAAGAATTGTTGAAATTGTAATAAATGTTTCTTTACGGGAAGTCTTAGTTCCTTAAAGATCTCGCAAAAGTTAAGGAATGAAACTATGAAAAATACTAAGCTTTTGAAATACTGGAAACATTATGCTTGCTTTCATGATCCAACACAGTATCCAGTGACCCCATTCTAAAAGAGAAATCATCCCAGGCTCTTCCTCCCACCCGTCAGCTTTCCACCTCTGGTTTGTGCTACATGATGACTTTTATATTGTCAAGATTTCTAAGATTTGCATTGTGTCCTAGAGCGGGACAGGTATGACTGCAAAATCCCACACTTGTGTAGGATTAGTTCTGCACGTACACAGATTCAGCTTTGCTCTTCCATCTCTATGTTCTTGGTTTAGATTTCTCTTTATTGTTCAGCTGTCATTCTGACTTTATGCTTTTTGTCTTGACAGACAAGTTGGATGGGATTGTTCTTTTCTCTATTGTTCTCTTTTACAGGAATACCAATTTTTCCTGTATACACACACACACACACACACACACACACACACACGCGTGTGTATATAATTTCCTTTTCTAGCTTCTCTCCAAGCCCCTGCTCTCTCTCATTTTGTACAAGACAAATATGTGGCCATTATGTATGTGGTCTCTTGGTCGTATTTATTCAAAGTGTGAATTGCTCTTAGTGTGGCTTTTATTACGGTAATATTTGTATTTCTCTCTTCCAATTCTTTTCTGAGTACTGCTACCTTCCTCTCATTTCCTTCTATTTTCTCATCATCTCTTCTTTAAGTTCTCTTTTCCAGGGCAGCTGGTTGGCTCAGTCAGCTAAGTGTCCAGCTTTTGATTTTGGCTCAGGTGTTGATCCCAGGGTATTGGGATCTAGCGCCACATCAGGGAGCTCTGTCCTGACGACACAGAGCCTGTTTGGGATTCTCTCCCCCCCCCCCCGCCCCATCTCTCTCTCTCTGTCTCTCTCTCTGTGTGTGTGTCTGTCTCTCTGTCTCTCTCTGCCTCTCTGTCTCTCAAAATAAATAAATTGAAAAACGAAATTCTCTTTGCTTTTGAGAAATCATGTTTTCTAGAATTGCTTTGCATCTGTAGAGGGTTTTTTTGTGGTTTTGGTTTCTTTTGTTTTTTGTTTTGTTTTTGTCTAGAGTCTTCCTGTATTTTTTGTGCAATTTCTCCTTGTGATGTACTTTTCATCTGCTCTTGGCTTCTGTTCCTTTCCTCCTCGTATTATGTGTGTAACTGTTGCTGTTGCCAGTTTATGCATAGGACCCATGATGGGTTGTGAACATGCTTGATTTTGCCCACACGTCCACACTGTCTCTGGCTTCCACATTATCTGAGTCTCTGTAGTGATGCTCCACAGCTCCTGAGGCCTCTCCCTAAGTTTCATCGGTCTAGCCAGAGATGTGTATTCTATTTGTCTATGCCTTTGCAGACTATGATCCTTGACCCACGAGCAGTCTGATTCTTGCCCCCTTCCTGAGGAGGCATTGCTGACCCAGCTGGCTCCCTACCCCCATCCAGACACGGCTGGACAGCATCCTAATTTGCGGTTTGGAGTTGCTGCAGTTCCCAATGCCGTTTTCCTCTTTGAAGCAAAGCCAGCCCATCATTCTTCTGTGTGACTAGAGAGGGAAAGAGGCCAAGGCCTTGACGGAATTTCCTTTCTTAAGTAGGTATCTTTTGCAGGCGGCTGATACCTCGGCATGAGCGCAGAGCACCCCTGGCTCCAGCCTCCCTCTGGCTGCGCCGGTCACAGGGAGCTCTGGACTGGCTCTGGCCCCTTGGACGGGCAAGATGAGGCTTCTTGGGCAATTCCTGAGTCTGAGCTGTTCTCAAATCATGAGCCTGCAGGGCACTAGATTGTGGACCTTCTCATTCACTTCAGAACAAGTTAAAAGAGAACGTGACCTGAAGCAGCCCCTGGCAGGCCAAGGTACTAAGGAGCGCAAGGCGTCAGGGCAGCATGTCCCGGGAGCACAGAGTGGAGCAAGGGGCAACAAGGAGCCAGCAGCCAGGGCCGGGCAGCCAGGGCCGGGAGGTCTCTGTGAGCAGGGTGGGTCAGGGCCTTGTTCACGGCCAGGCCGCGGTGTGCCTGCCGGTTAAGGTTCCTTCGAAATCGGAACTCCCTCGCAAGGGAGACAGGTGATGTAGCACAGGGATTATTACCCCTCTTGGTCCAGGGACAGCTCCTTTGGGGCCTGATTACAGCAGAGCTGGCATGTGGGAAGCAGAGATGGTGAGAACTGGAGGGGAAAGAACAAACTGGAAGCCACACCTGCGTCCCACCATTTCACACCTGGATGAGGCAGGTGACCTGCAGGAGGTGTACTTGTCCCCATGGAGCCACACTCACCCCTGGCCCAGCACTTGGAGAAGTGGAAGGAGGCAATTTGGTGGCAGCAGCAGGTCAAGAACACTTGACCTATACTGACCTCATGAGTATGTTTGTAAATAACTCTTGCTTCATCTCTCCCTTCCAATTCTTATGCAAATTTCTCCTGCGAGCAACCCTAACTCAGGACAGTACAGGACAGGGAATTCTGGGAGAACTAGTTGCAGCTTAGCCCAGTGGACATGCTTTACTTGATAAATGCTGTCCTCTATCCGGGGGTGCCTCCCTGCTTCCTCTGCCCCTCCCCAACACCCCTGTATGTGGTGAAGGGTCATCCATTTTGTTTCAGAAGCACGTGTGTCTTTGGCTCCCAGAGCCTCCCACAGTGCTGTCCACACCTGCACCTGTCTCCACTGGTGCTGGGGGGGGGGGGGATGGCTGAGAGAGAGGATCACTGAGGGGGACCGCCAGGGGCCAGTCCTGTGGAGAGCACAGCTAGGAAGCGCCGTCCCTGCAGCAGTGCGGGAGCCAGCTCAAGCCTGAGTTCCTGGTGTGGCCCTCTTGGCAAGCTTCCTAAGTCCACCGAGATCCCAGCACATCTGGAATGCACCAGATGGCAAGAACAGCAACTTAACACAACAATGATGAAAGCTGGCCACTACGGGAACAAGCATGCACTGCGTCTCAGCCCTAAACCTTCGAAAAGACAGCTGTGGGGCCCGCAAGGTGGCCGCTGGGACATAGGCTCACCAAGGTCTCCCTCAAGGCCACCCTGAGCCTAGATCCCTGCTTACCCAGAAATTGTTGGCTCCCTGGGGACCTGGCTGCTGGGAGAGTCTCTACAGCCCTGCCCTGGTGGACTTGTCCCCTGAAGCCCAGTGTGGCCATCAGAATGTGTTTGCAGAGCAAGACTCAGCCCCCTGTGCCAAGCCCCTATTGGGGAGCTGCTCAAGGCCAGTTCCCGAGTGCCCTCCAAGAGCAAAACGTTTCCCTCCTCCCTCAAGCAGCCAGCAGGTTTCCCTCTATTTCATTGTTCGGGGCGCTCCATAGTGGGGTCTTATTGGTCTTCTGCTGAGTACAGTCACTCCCTCTACAGACAGGAGCTGGGCTGGGACTGGAACAGGCATGCGGCCCGCTGGGGGTGCCAGCAGCAGCTGCACTAGGCTTCAGGGAGGGCAGTCCTCTCTCCAAGCTGCCACTCTTAGCCAACTGTCAGCCACGGATCTGGCCCCACCCACTGCAAAGGGTGTGACTGGTGGGGTAGAGCCCCCCGCACCAACTCCTCAGGACTCTACCAGCTGCCCCAGAGTACAGACAGGGACAGGAAGGAGCTAGACCGACGTGGACTTGCACTGTGGGCCAGACAGAGGGCAGACGAAGGAAACTGAGAAGGAAATGTGAAAGATGTTATCAAGGCCTGTGAAGACGTCTCTGACTACCCCATCTGGAACATGAGTGAAGCACCAGAAGCTCTGGGGAACTGGGGTCAGGAGCTCCCCCAGCAACCAGTCTGCTCACCCCCTCAGCAGGCTGATGTCAGCCGACGTGTTCTTCCTCTAACACACACACAAACTTCCCCTGGGCCTGGGAGGGCTTCTCAGGCAGGGACGTGCACCCTGCTGCTCACCCCAGACTGGGGGTTCCCCGCTCTCCACCAGACTGACTCCCGCCTCAGTCTTCAGCTGTAGCACTAGTCCCAAGATACAAGAGGCAAAGGCCCACCCACACTGCCCCATGCCCCAGGGGTCTACACCGGGAGTTCCCCAGGCCTGCTTATCCCCAACCTGCCCTGGAGGCACTAGACATGGCCCCAACTCCCAGCTGCCAGTACAAATGTCTGCTCCTGTGCGGACAGTGGGTGCTCTTTCAGCAGGGGTCACTCGGTCCCTCCCGTACTGTGTCATCTTTAGCAATCACATCCCCCTGAGCTGCCAGCAGCACAGATTAGCTGAAGAATGGCAGGTGTCTCATGGCTGTTTGGGGAGGGCCAGAGAGCCAGTCCTGGAGGCTTTGCAGAGAGGAACAAGGGTCTGAATCACACCGCTGTGCTGCACTGAAGGCACTCCTACGGCAGCGGGCACAGACACTGTGACTTTCGGCACTGACGCAGGACACGGATGCTGCCATGGGAACCGCAGCTGCGGCTGCTCCTCGGGAGACAGGTCTCGCTGCCCCTGCTGCTGCCAGCCCATCTGAGAGCAATCTGTGGGGCCCCCACTTCCTCCCATCTCTGGCCTCAGAGTCATCTGATGGATGGGTCCTGCTCATGTGCCTAGGCCCTAGCTGCAGCGGGAGCTGGCGGAGTGCCAATCTGGCATTTTCTGCTCCTTTCATAGGTGGCATCATCAAATGGCAAATTCCTGGGACAGAAGGAATGAGCAGTGTCCACCGGGATCACCCAAATTGTCTGACGACTTGCCACTGTCCTTAGTGTGAAACCCAACTACCCCCCCATTCCTGAACATTACCCCTTCAGAGAGCAAACCTTCTCCTCCCCCAGCTCTTGTGGGTCCTCCTTCATTGTGCATCCCATTAGCCCCATCTTTTTCTTTGCCTTGAGAGTTAAGTCTTTTTGCAGGTTGAGGGGGTATGAAAATGGACCCATTCTCCCAGAAACCCCACAAGTGTCTAAAGATCATCAGTTGCTCAGTAAGTACTGTCAATGTTATTCCATGCTAAGATTTTCACATTTAGAATACTTCAAATTAAAATACATTTGTTTTTTTTTTTTTTTTTCTCAAAAATCCTATCACTTTTTAATGCTGGCTCTGTCACCAAGGATGCTATAGGCTTTGGAGACATGACAGCTCTTGGTTGAATGGTCCCACTCCATGCATCACACACCTTAAACAATACTCAGTCCCAGGAACTGGAAGCCAGTGACCCCTCAGCCTGGTAGGGAAAAAAACAGGACTACACCCACTCAATTTCAAAGGGAAAAGGACCATCCCAAGATGAGAACCAATGGAACCCCAAAACTTTGTAATTCACCTATCAAATACAAGAAAGGCCCTGATCATATCCTAGTTTTCCTGGCAAACTGCCTACCCTAGCTTCTCACTGGAGAAGCCTCCCATAGGTGAACAAGAATTTTTTTCTGGCCCCCTCTCCCAACCCCAGGTGACCCTTCCCTCGCCCACCCATAGCAGAGGCAAGACTCAGCTGAAACATTCAATGAACTTTATTGAACATAAACACTTAGTGAAGAGAGGGAGTGACAACACAGACAGAAACGTCTAACGGCCACTACAGCCCACAGGTCACGGCACCCCTCCTCTCGGGGCCCCAAACGGGGTGCCAGTCTTCCCCCCAACACCGTGGCCCTCCTGCCATAGTCTCCCCTCCTGAGGGCCCCACGATCGGCCTCTGGCCAGGATGACGGGCGCTGGCCATGGACCCTCACTCCAGGGCACCCTCCCCTCTGGCCGACACGCTGGGGCCTGGGCCTGGCCTAGGGCCTGCTCAGGACAGTCACAAGACTCTGGAAAACGCAGCAGGGGACACGCGGACAAGCCAAAGAAACGGAGTCACAAGTGACAAGAGAGTGGCACATCGGAGCGCGGTTTTGGTGGAGACTCCCGCAGGCCACCTCTGTCCTTGGTCCAGTTCTTCCTTCCTGAGGTCACGGGGTGAGCACCAGCCGCGCCGCGCCCTCCTCCGTCCTTCCCTTCCCGCCGTCTCCTGGGACTGGGCTCCAGAGGCCTCCGGGGCGGGGTGGGGGCGGCTGCTCAGATAAGAACACGCGCATACACACACACACACCTCCCCAAGAACAAGCAGCGGCTGGCCTAAATCTACACCAAGAAAGCAGATAGATGTTGAGCTCACGACACTGCACGAGAGCGAGCAGAGCCTGGGCTCGCGCTGAAGCTCGTGGCACGCACCCGGGCTGAGAGGTGGCTGCTGCCTTAGGCCAGGACACCCACCGCGGGCTCCTGCACACCTCGGGGCTCTGCACGGGAATGGTAGCTAGCGTGTGTGTAGGGGGAGCAGGGGGAGCGCCACTTGACACGGGGGGTCACTAAGGGGCCTACAGAGACACAAGTGGGCTTCCCAGAACATGGAGCAACGTGCTCCAGGGGTCAGTGAGCGAGCGACCTCCTCTTGGGAGGCCCGAGGGGCTGGCACCCTTGAGACGGCCCCTAACATCTCCCAGGCCAGGGTGGGTGGCAGACATTTTCAGGTGCCCCTCGCAGAGGCTAGGGCCAGCCACGCAGGGGTGTTTCCCAGGCTGGCTGCCTGAACTGGCAGCGTTTGGGGCTGGCGCTGGGTGTGGAGCTGCCATGGGAGGGGGCACCTGTCCCTGCCCCGTCTCGCATCAAGTATGGTCGTCCTGGTCCGCTGGGAGGGCCGACGGTGGCGGCTGGGGTGCCCTGGGAAGGTGGGGTCCTGGGAATTTGGGCTCGGTGGGTTGTTCCCTCCATGTGGGGTGAGGCTGCTGCCCTGGCGTGGCCTCCCCCTGCCTCTGAGCCTATTTGCCCGAGGAGGACTTGGGGGAGCTCATCCCCCCAGCCCCATCCTCGTTTCCCGACTCCTCCGGGATGGGCGTGAGCCCCTCCTCCAGGGGCTCCCCAGCCTCCTGGGCTCCTGCCTGAGCGAGGCCCTCTGGCTCACAGCCAGGACCTCCTGGGCCCTCCCTGGAAGTGCTGCCCCTCTGGGTAGGGCCGGGGCCCCCAGGCGCCTCTGAGGGTCTTGCCTGACCTGGGCCCGCAGAGGTGGGAGCATTTTCATCTTCCTGAGTGGCAGGGAAGCGCTTGGGGGCCTCCTCGGGGGCAGGGGCTGCCCTGGCAGCATCACGGGTTTCAGGAGCGGCCGCAGAGGCTTCGGCAGTGCCAGGAACCGCCTCGCTGGCCCCTAGGTTGGCCAGGGCAGCCTGGGAAGCACCTTTGCTGGCCGGGGGCGCCCAGGCAGCGGCCGCCCAGGCAGCGGCCGGGCCCCCAGTGCCCGCACAGGCCCCTTCTTCCACCTGGAACTGCTCGCTCCTAGCCGAGGTGGCCTCCCACGCCTCGGTCTCCCGAATGAGCCGCAGCATGCCCGTGAAGCCAGGCGGTCTCCGGTCCAGCCGCATCCTCTTCAGCTTGACCTGGAGCATCTCGTTGGGGCGGGCCCGCATCAGCACCTGCTGGGTGCGGAGCTGGTCTGCAGTGGCGGGATGGATGGCGCCACTCTCCACGGCCGACTGCAGCAGGCCTTCCAGGCGCATCACATAGGCACGGAGGGTCTCCTGGGGCAGCTGGGCACAGGTCAGGAACTTCAGGCGTGCGGTCATGCGGGTGTCCCTGTCCCCAAACACCTGGATCAGTGCGGCCAGGCAATCCTGCACAGGGGTGTCGGGATTCTCTGCCAGGAGGCCGCACACCAGATCCCGCGCGGGGCCGTCCAAGCTCTCCACCAGCCGCCTCCGCCTCTCCCTTTCTGATACGTGGCACCACAGATAGAGCATGTCGCCGGTGTGATCCAGCCAGCTCTCAAAGGACCCTTCCTCTCGGTCTGGCTCTTCCAGCCCAGAGAAGGTTCTCAGGCCCACATAGGCCATACTTTCCAGCACAGGCTGCCAGGCCAGGCGCCAGTGCTGGGTCCAGGATCCTGCCGTTTCGATGGCTCCTGCCACACCCACGCCTCCTTCCGCACCTGAAGGCCCTGCCTCACCTGCAGCTCCTGCCATACTCACAGATCCCGTCACCCCTGCAATTCCCGTGTCACCAGCAGCTCCCTCCTCATCGGACTCTCTGGCTTCACCTTCAGCCCCGGCCTGGCCTGCAGCCCCTTCCGCGCCTCCATCTCCTGCCTCACCCCCGGGCCCTTCCCCTCCTGCGGCTCCTGCCTCACCCCCGGGCCCTTCCCCTCCTGCGGCTCCTGCCTCACCCCCGTTCCCTTCCCCTCCTGCGGCTCCTGCCTCACCCCTGTGCCCTTCCTCACGTCCATCTCCTGCCTCACCCCCCGCTTCTGCCGCACCTGCCTGGCCAAACCCTGCTTGCCTCTGGGCCTGTGCAGGGAAACTGGGTCTATCCTGTGACTCTGACTCTGGGGCCTGGGGCAGGAAGACCACAGTCCAGGGCCCTCCCTTGCCTGGTATTTGTTGGGGGATCAAACTTCGGTTTAAATACTGAGGAAACTCGACCAAAGCAACCCTGGATCCGAGCTCCTTTCTGAAAACCTTGCCCAGCACTCGGTGTGTGCCCAGGGGCCGTAGCGCAGCCTGCACGGCCTCCTGGAATTCCTGGTCCTCACAGTCGTCGGGAATGCCCAGGATGAGCAGCGAGCGTTGCTCANCCCTCCTGCGGCTCCTGCCTCACCCCCGTGCCCTTCCCCTCCTGCGGCTCCTGCCTCACCCCTGTGCCCTTCCTCACGTCCATCTCCTGCCTCACCCCCCGCTTCTGCCGCACCTGCCTGGCCAAACCCTGCTTGCCTCTGGGCCTGTGCAGGGAAACTGGGTCTATCCTGTGACTCTGACTCTGGGGCCTGGGGCAGGAAGACCACAGTCCAGGGCCCTCCCTTGCCTGGTATTTGTTGGGGGATCAAACTTCGGTTTAAATACTGAGGAAACTCGACCAAAGCAACCCTGGATCCGAGCTCCTTTCTGAAAACCTTGCCCAGCACTCGGTGTGTGCCCAGGGGCCGTAGCGCAGCCTGCACGGCCTCCTGGAATTCCTGGTCCTCACAGTCGTCGGGAATGCCCAGGATGAGCAGCGAGCGTTGCTCATTCACGCCCATCCACCTGCACCAGTCACGCAGCATTGCCAGTGCCGTCGCCATTGCTGAGAACCTGAGGGCGGAGAGAAATGATTGGAGAGGGGCACACAGACTGTCAGAGTGTGAGCCTCAGCCCGTGACTGCAAAGGGGTGAAAGGCATGTTCATAGCACACAGTCCACTCCACCACACAGCCACAGCCCCGTGCTCTGCACGGTGGTGGCCTGTTGTGCCTCTCCTCCTGCTTTGTTTGATTTTTCAAACCTTTTTGATACTATATGAATCTATTTACTAGATATAGAGCTAGTCACATTTTCTCTTTTTTTCTGGTATCACTTTTAGGAAGTTGCTTTTTCTTTCCAAGGAATATGTCAAGGTTTCAAATTTTTGATGTAAATTTTTCCTAACATACCCTCCCTTCTCTTTTTAATATGTGTCTGATCTATAGCGACAACCCTCTTTCATTCCTGATATCGGTAGTGTTCCTTTCCTTTTTTGTTGATTAGTCTCAATAGGGCTTTATCAGTTTTGTTTCTCTTTAAAAAAAATTTGGGGGGCACCTGGGTGGCTCAGTCAGTTAAGCCTCTGACTTCGACTCAGGTCACGAACTCATGAGTCAGGTTCATGAGTTCAAGCCCCATGTCGGGCTCTGTGCTGACAGACAGCATAGAGCCTGGAGCCTGCTTCAGATTCTGTGTCTCCATCTCTCTCTGCCCCTCCCCCTCTCCTTTTCTCCCTCCCTCTCTCTCAAAAATAATAAACATTAAAAGAGTTTTTTAATTTTTAAGTTTATTTATTTATTTCTGAGTGACAGAGTGAGACAAAGAGAGAGAGAGAGAGCTGGGGAGGGGCAGGGAGACAGAGAGAATCCCAAGCAGGTTCCGCACTGTCAGCATGGAGCCCAGTGTGGGACTTGAATTCACAAACTGTGTGATCATGACCTGAGCCAAAACCAAGAGTTGGAGACTTAACCCAGTGAACCACCCAGGCTCCCCTTGTTTCTCTCTAAAATTTTTTTTAAACCCAACATACGGCTTTGTTCAATGTCTCTATAATTTGCTTTCTTTTAAAAAAAAATTTTTTTTTACTGTTTATTTTTGAGAGAGATACAGCACAAGTGGGAGAGGGTAGAGAGAAGGCGACACAATCTGAAGCAGGCTCCAGGCTCTGAGCTGTCAGCACAGATCCCAATGCGAGCCACGAACCCAAGAACCATGAGATCATGACCTGAGCCAAAGTTGGACGTTTAACTGACTGAGCTACCCAGGTGCCCCTATAATTTGCTTTCTATTACTCATTTCTTCTCTTAGCTATAGTATTTCTTCAGTCAGCTCATTTTGCATTTACTTATTTTTCTTTTTATAGTTTCTTTAAATGGACCATTAGATCATTGACTTTATGCCCTTTTTCTTTTTTAATGTAAGTATTTAGAAAAATACATTTTCTTCTAATTGCTTCTTTGGCTGCCTCCCACTAATTTCAGTAAGTTGGGGGGTTTTTATTTTTCAGTTTAAAATATTTTCTAAGTTCCTTCATGCTTTCTTCTTTGAGCCATGGGTTTCCAATACTTAAAAGTGTTATCCTTAATAATTTTAAATAAAATTCCCCTGTGACCAGAGAACTTATTATGCAAAAGCACAATACTTTAAAATCTATGGAGACTTTTCTATGGCCCAACATACAATGTATCTGCGTGATTTTACAAAGCACCTTTGTAAAGAATATATTTTCTGTGGAGGACAAGGGCTTGCCCCTCCCACTGCGGGGATCCTTATTCCATCCCCCACAGAGGCTCCGAAGCCCCTCAAGAACCCTCCCATGGCCTCTGGCAGTGGCGGTACCCTGCAGAGCACCCCCTCCCCGCACCCAGGCCCAATGCTTTAGGCGCACAGCAAAGCGTCCTCAGTACCGCGCCCCACCGGCGGGCAGCGCACTTCCAGTCCCCGGAAGCGGAAGCGGGGCGCCCTGGCATGCTTACACACTAGCCTTCCTCTCCGTGCCTCCTCCCAGCCGCTACCCCTCCTTCCCCTGCTCTCCACACCGGCAGGCAGGCGGTCACCCTCCGCCGTGGCCCCCGCGTCCTCGCCTGCACTCGCTTGGTCGTTAGCCATCCCCTACGGCCTCCCCACACCAAGGAGTCCTCCCACTGGCGCCTGCTGGCAGGGGCCCTTCCGTCCCCAACCCAGAGCAGGAGCCCCCCAACTTCTTGCCAGGGGCAGTTGGCGCCCTTCTTTCCCGCTCCCCCTTCCACCGCCACACAGCTGGGTAGCTCCCCCGACGCCTCCCCATCCTCCCTCACCTCAGCAGGGCGCCCTTCCCCCTCCGCCCCTCCCCAGAGTAACCGTTAGCCCTCCCACCGCGTCTGGGGCACCGGGTGCCCTTCCTCTCCTGCACCCCCCACACCTGTGGCCAGTAGCTCTCTCCCCCTGGCCCCTGAAGTTGGCCGCCACCCTCCCAGCGGCCAACCTGCCGTCTCACCACCCCACCTGGGAATCGTTCCCGCCCCTCCCTCCTCCCGGAGCCGCCGGCAGTGCTCCCCTCAAGCCTCCAGCCTCTGGCACGCGGGAGCCTTCCTTAGCCCCCACCGGAGCGCCCTCCAGACCCCCCCCCTCAGCCGGCAAGCCTCCTCTCAGCCTCCGACGCCACGGAACCCTTCCCTCAGCCGCCCAACCTTTGCCCCAGAGCCCCCCCCCCCCACGCCCCGCTCCCACACGCCCACGTGCTTCGGCGTTAGTTCTCCCCTCAGACGTCTCCTCACCCGGGAGCCCTCCCCACCGGTCCCTCATGCGAGCCCTCCGTTCCCGTCCCCGGGCCCCCACGCGGGCCCTCTGTTCCGGCCCCCCCCCCACGAGCCCTCTCTTCAGGGCCCCCGGCCCCCCACGCGGGCCCTCTGTTCCGGCCCCCCCCCCACGAGCCCTCTCTTCAGGGCCCCCGGCCCCCCACGCGGGCCCTCTGTTCCGGCCCCCGGGCGCCCCGGTTCCCCATGCACGCCCGGTGTTCGCGCCCTCCGGTCCCCCATACGAGCCCTCTGTTCCCGCCACCCTCTCACCCACCCCGGCTCCCCGCCCGGGCAGCTGCCGGCGCCTCCGAAGTCCCGGCCCCGGCAAGGCCCGTGCCCAGAGCCTCACCTGCTCCCGCTCGGTGGCCGCTGACTCCGCGCTCCCGCTCAGAAGGGTCTGAAGAAGTCGCCTCAGCCTCACAGCCGGAAACCGTGTGACCGACTCTCCCAAGCACTCGGTGAAAAGGCCGCGTGGGCTCCCAGCTATCCCAGAAGCCCCCAGGCGAAGAAGCGAGAAAGTTCTCGGCGGTGCGTGCTTTACGGAGCAAATGATTGGCCGGGGAGAGCACGTGAGGAGGCGAAATGTTACTGTAGCGACTGGCCCGCGCGAGGGGTCCGGGGCCCGCTGTTCCCAGGCTCCGAGCCTCCGGAAGCAAAAGCCCGGGCAAGTTGACTTTCCACCAGAACGACGGCCGGTCAACAGGCGGCGGAGTCGGAACGGGTGGACTTGCAGGTGGAGAGCTCGTTGTGGCAAATTGGTCAGATTTTCTTTAGTTTGTTTTCTATTGTGCTTGGGAAGGTCACAAAGATGTTCTATATTTTTATTGATTCTTTAGCCGGCTGTATCAATTGCTGAGGCAGAAGTATGAAAAATCTCCACCTATAATTGTGGGAAAGTCTGGTTTTCTTTTTATTCTGCCAACTTTCATTTCATATATTTTGCAGCTCTTTTATTGGGTGCAAGTACATTTATAAATTCTGTGTTCCTGATTAATTGACGCTTATATCTTTATTACTTTTTATGTCAGGCGATAGTCTTTGTCTTTGAATATATTTTCTCTAATATATTTAAATATATATATATATACATATCTCTATATTAGATAGATCTCTAATATAGCCATTCCCACCTCCCTTGGGCTTACTATTTGCAGGGTATATAATTTGGGATTCTCTTACTATCAACATATCTAAGTCTTGAATTTTAAATTGCATCTCTTGTAGACAGCAAAATCCTTGCTCCTTCTTCATTCTGACAATCTGCGCCTTGCAATTGCAGTGTTTAACCTGTTAACATTGAGTATAGTTTTTGAACGGTTGGATTTAGATGTATCCTCTTACTGTCTGTCTTAGTCTGTTCCTGAGGCTGCTATGACAAAATATTTATTTCTCACAGTTCTGGAGTCTGGGAAGTCCAAGATCAAGGCACTGGCAAATCGTGTGTTGGGTGAGAGCCCACTTTCCGGTTAACAGACAGCCATCTTCTCACCATGTCCACAGAAGTGGGTGAGGGACCTGTCTGGAGCCTCTCTTAAAATGGCACTACTCCCATTCAAGGGCTCCTCCCCATGACCTAATCACCTCCCAAAGTCGCCACCTCCTAATGCACTGGGATTAGGATTTAACATGTGAATTTGGGGCAGGACGCAAACATTCAGTCTGTGGCACTGTCTGTCCATCCATTTTTGTTCCTATGTTCTCCTTTTCCTGCCTGAGATCATCAATTATTTAAAATTCCACCTTAATTTATCTATTGCTTTTTTAGGCAATTATCATTCTGCATTGTTTTATAGTGGTTGCTCTAGAAACTATAATATCTACCCTTAACTGTTCACTTGTCTACTTGCAGTTAATATTGTACCACTTTACATAAACGTAAGAACCTTTCCACTATATAGATTTATTCACTCTCTGCCTCATCCCTTATGCTGCAGTTGCTATATGTGTTATGTCTCCCTCTATTATAAACCCTGCAATAGGCTATTATAATTTTTACTTCGAATAGTCATACGTATTATAACGATATTAAGAGCAAATGAGTATTCTTTAATATTTGCCTACATGTTTACCATTTCTGGTGTTCTTCATCTCTAACCAGATATCAAATTTTCCCTCTACTATCACGTTTCTTTAGATTGAAAGACTTCCTTTATTATTTCTGTTAGTGCAAGTCTGTTGATAAATCCCGTAGCTTTCATTTATCTCAAAAGGTCCTTATTTCACCTTCGTCTCTAAAGAATCTCTTTCCCGGGTCTAGGTAGAGAATTCCGAGTTGAAAGTCGTTTGTTGTGGTTGTTGTCGTTCGGCACTTTATAATGTTGTTGAACTGACTCCTGCGTCCATTGTTTCTGATGAGAACTCAGTGGCGTTCTTGTTAGTGTTCTCCTATATGGAGTGCTTCATCTAATTCTGACTGCTTTCAAGGTTTTCTCCTTATCCCTTGTTTTCAGTAATCTATGATTCTACTACATGTGGTTTTTCTTTGTACTTCTTCTCCTTTGGGTTCACAGAACTTCTTGAATCTAAATTGTGTCCATCTCCAAATTTTGAAAATGTCGGTCATTATTTCTTTAAGTGGTTTTTCTTCCCCATTCTCTCTTTTCCCTCCTGGGATCCCAAAAACACGTGTTAAACCTTTTCATGCTGTTTCACAGATCACTGAGGTTCTATTCTTTTCTTTCCTGTGTAAAATCTTTTTTCCTCTCAGTTTCTTAGAATGGATCATTTCTACTGATCTTTTTCCAATGAGTAATATGAAGCGTCTAAATACTCATAACTATTAACAAGCACCAATGCTAATAAAAAGGATGGTGCAAGAGGAGCCAATAAAGAATTGTGTAAAGACCTGTCAAGTTCCAAGAGCACATGGCAACCAGGGCAGGGAGCACCTACCACAGTGGGAGGTCACGCAGCCTCTGCAGAAACCTGGTCCATCATAGTTCTTACCTACACACAACAGAAGCAGACTTGCTGCTGGACGCACAAAGGCAATTAGCTGAAGGATGGCAGGTGTCCTTCGGTGTTTGGGGAGGGCGGGAGATCCAGGCTTGGGGCCTTTGCAGAGAGGAACAAGGGTCTGAATGGCACTGCAGTGCTGGGCTAGTGACGGCACCTCTGAAGCTCCCTCCCCAGACTGGGCACAGACGCTGGTTTGTGCCACTAATGTAAGACACACGCGCTGTTGTGAGAACCACAGCTGCCGCTGCTCCTCGAGGAACAGATCTTACTGCCCCTGCTGCCACTCGCCTACCCTAATGGAATATGTGTGGCCCCTGCTTCTTCCCATCTCCGGCCCCGGATTCAGTTGGCAGCAGGTGCATCTGATTGGTGGGGCCAGGTCATGTACCCATGCCCTAGCTGCAAGGGAAGCTGAGAGAATACAGACCTGGCATTTTCTGCTCCTTTTTCTGGGAGGTGGGCTTCACATCAGCTGAGGGAAATGCATGTGTAAAGGTCCTGGGGCTGAAAGAAATACGATGAGTATCAGACTGAAAGAAGACCAGGGTGGCTGGAGCAGAGACAAAGAGAGAGAGACAGGGGTGCGGGTGGGTGGGTGGGAGGGGGATGCCATGCACTGAGGCTGGAGAGAACAGATCATACAGTCTTCGTGGGCCTTAGGGAGAGGTTGGTTTTTACCTAAAGGAGTTGGAAACCCACTGAAAAGTTTGAAGCCACTTCAAGTACAAGTGTACTCATGTGTATGTGACATGATCACAGCATATTTCCAGGCGCTGTAGCTGGGTTTCTTTTGGAAGAATTATGAGGGGAGGGAACGAAGTGGATGCAAAAAGCCTACTGAGGGGCAGTTGGGGCTTTCCCATGAAAGATGATGGTGGCCCGAACACTAGTGGTGGCAGTGTCATTGAACTGATAGGGCAGATTTAATAGACCTAAAACACATGAAGAACTAAGCAGACACCATGAATAATTGGGTGTGGAAGGTGGACAAGGGACACATTCTCAATTTCTGGCCTTTGACATGGGGATTCCAATCACTGTGGCTGGGGACTCAGGAAGAGCACCAGCCTGGGTAGAAAATCATGAGTTGAATTTTGAACATGTGAGTTGGAAGCATCCAAGGGGAGATGTCTAGAATGCAGCTGGATATAAGGGATAGGGACTCTGAGGAGAGGTCTGGGCTGGGGACAGACTGTGGCATTATGGAAAGCTCCAGGTGGTCCAGGGATAAATCCACGTATAGACATGTCTCACCTGCCCCTCCTCCCAAGTGTAGACATAGGCCTGGGGATGGGCCGCGGGCGGAAACAGGCGGTGGGGAGCAAGGCACAGCTGGTCCAGTTTGGCCTAGGCTGAGTAGCTGTCCGAAGCTGCTGGAAGGTGAGTTTCTCCTCCACCATGACATCTTGGAAAAGCTAGATAGTTCTCTCAGGTCCCTATGATTACTGATCCGTCTGGCCACAGCCCCTGTCACCCAAAGGAATGCCTGGAGACAGGGCAATGCTGGCTGCCCACCCCCCCCCCAGCAGCCATTCCCCCTTTCTTCTTTGCTCTGAGGACCCTCTTTTTGTTTAAGTGTCTGTCCCTCCCCCACGCAGCTCAGGATATGGTAACACCCCACCCCCAAATCCAGAGGCAGATCTGATTGGTCCAAGGCCAGCTGCGCATGGCATTCCTAGGGCAACTATTAGTGATCTGGGCAGCCCATCACCCAAATGGCCCAGCAGGGTAGAAGGAAAGGATTCACATCTTGTCTGAGGAGGAGGTCTTCCCTTTCTTTGGGCCGGATCAAGGAAGCATGTGGTCCCAATTGCTCCTAACAGACCTTCCCCAGCACACAGAGAGCAGCCGGACTCCAGAGCCAAGACTTGATGCTAGAAAGAGGCTGGGTCTTGGGGCAGTGTAGCACCTAGGGACACATAGTGGGGGGGGGGGCATCAAGGGACAGGGGTAGGCACACTGGGAAGGTCAGTGAAGGGAGAGGGTGGCCACATTAGGAGGGACAGTTGAGGGACAGTGGTAGCGACACTGAGGAGGGACAGTGGTGGCCACACTGAGGAAGGATAGCAAAGGAACAGTGTTGGCTCCCCTCTGGGAAACCCAGGGGCCAGAGCAGCAACTGCAGTCATCAGAGAAGCCCCAGCTCCACCTGAGCTTCAGGTCCACAAAAGCCAAGGTGGGCTGTTTGGAAGAGAGGGGTTTGCTCCCTCCCGGCACCCAAGCCCAGCACCACTGCCCCCACCGTCCTCGCTATGAGCGCCCCATCAAACCTCAGGGACTCCAAGGCTATGAGGACTGGCCCCACATGTGACATAACATCTTCCACCGCATGAGCCACTCGGTGTTCTGACCCTTGAGCAGGGTAAGGGTAAGGAGCAGCCCACGTGACCTGGAGCCCTGATCGCCACGCACATTCCCAGCTACTGCACGCCCCAGGGCTCCTGTCTCCCAGGAGTACAGTTTGGACAGCCCCCTCCTCCACCCACAGGCTCCACTCCATCCATCATGCTACCTTCACCACAGGGGTGCAGAGGTGCGGGGACCTGCGTTGAAACACCTCCTGTTGTCCATCTGTCCACAAACAAACTCCCCTCACATGTCAATCCTAGGCTCTGTCCATGACCCTCGGTTAGTGTCTGGGGCTGGGGGACACCACTCAAGGCTCTGCACATACCCCAGACCGCCTTCCTCCATGAATGGGCTGGCAGAGCAAGTCAACCACAGTGTAGGTGACATAGGGGCTTGGGGGGGGGGGAGCATCCGGGCACCACCCAGGGCCAGCCACCTGCAAATTTGTCCCATGGCCTCCTTGGGCCTGGCCTTCCTACACCTGGCTCGGACCCCTCCCTCCCTAGTGAGAAGTTTACTCACTTCCCACTGATGACTTGGATTACCCTGGACTTCTTCTTCAGTCCCCTTCCCCACTGGGGTCCCTGCGACCTGCTGCAGCGTGGTCAAATCTGGGGCTTGCTGCCCTCAGGGCACTGTCTGCTGCCTGCAGTGGGTGAGGCTGCCTCTCTCAAGGAAGATTCAGTCTCCTCCCACAGTCAGGGGGTGCAGATGGGAGGAGAGATGGAGCAGGAAGGCCCTGTGCAGATAGATCTCTGTTGGAGCTGACGGGTGCATCCATGGGCATTTGTTAGATTAATCTCTCTGGGCTTGGCATGTGTTTGAGATTCTTCGTAATAAAAAAAAAATTGAAAAACTTCTAGAGGGGAGATTTTTCTCCTGATACAATTATGGGTTTATCAGTTTCTCTTTGTAAGTCTATCACTTCTGCTTTAGGCATGCTGGTGCTCTCCGGAACTAACTGTAGTAATGCCACCGTGACCACCTACATGATAACCCAAAAGAGTTGAAGACAATTACGCGGGGTCTCTCTCTTCTGTTTTGATAGCCCTGTGACAACTCGTCTACAGGGGACGCTGGGATGCACTCCCAGAACCTGCTCCCGGCCTGTGGTTCCCACTCCCCTCCTTCCATAAAGGTTGAATGTTCCAGGCCAAAGGAGCTACCTTATCTGAGTCTGCCCCCTCCACCATCCCATTACTACTGGTTGGTGTGGGGCAGAAAGGCTCAGCCCCTTTCCCTCAGCACGCTCAGCCCGTTCCCCCGGGTATGAGTTTTCCGGGGCTGCTGCGATAAATTCCCACAAGCCAGGTGGCGAATATCTACGGGAATGTATGCCCTCATGGCTCTGGAGGTCAGAAGCCCAAACTTAAGGTGTCAGCAGGGCTGCACTCCTTCCAGAGTTGGGAGTGGGGGAGTGCCTTCCTTGCCTCTTCCGGTTTTGTGGGGCGCTAAGCATTCCTGGACTTGTGGCCGCACCCCTCCATCCTCCGCCCACACCTCCATGTGGGCTTCTCTCCATGTGTCTCTTCTGTCTCTTACAAGGACCCATGTCATTGGATTTAGGGCACACCTGGAGAACCCGGGATGACCTCAAGTTTACTTCATCACACCTGCAAAGACCCTTTTTCCAAAAAAGAGGTCACAGTCACAGATTCCAAGAGTTAGGATGTGACACATCTTCTTAGGGGCCACCATGCACCCAACTAGACCTCAGGAGCCCAGGCCCAGGCTTGCCCAGCCAGTCTCCCTGTGAAAGGACAAGATGGAGCATCAGAGCCCACAGCGAAGGACCACAGGGGACTCCTCTGCCTCTGTTCCAGGGAAGGGCCCCCCAAGCTGTGCTGCACTTGGTCTTCTGCGAGCCCTGCTCCCTGCAGCCAGAAGCACCTTAAGTGAGTGTCCCAGCTCTCCCCCTAAGCCAGGGGCAAGTAGCTGCCTTCCGGAGAGCATGGGCATGCTGAAGGCCTCTCACTGCACACCAGGGCTCTCCTGGCCCGGGCCCAGGGCCGTTTGACAAAAAGAGGTGAATGGGCTCTGGTTTTGTAAGGAGGGGTACAGCTCAGAGGCAGAGAGGGTGTCACCTTATACTCAATTCCCAGCCTGCCGCCCTCACCTGGCGGGATGGTGGGTGAGACATGCTGTAGGCGGTTCTTCCTTGTTGCTTTTCTTTGACAGCCTTTTTCATGGTCCTGACCTCAAGTAACTCATTATCAGCGGAGCATGTGTCCCTAGGCAGCCCTAGATCTCAATCCAGATTCTGCCCCATGGATGGTGACCTGTAGGAAAATGGAGACCCCAGTGCCCAACCTGCAGACCAGCTCAATGGTCACGGAAAGGTCTAGGGGGCAGGGGCGGCGGATGGAAAACGGGTGTAGCTCTTCACCTCCTGCTATTCTCTTGCCCTCATCTGTCTGCACACGGACCTCCCCTAGGTGACCCCTCAGTGCACCCCGTTTTCTCATCTTTGCCCTCCTGGCTTAAGTGCGTCGGTCTCTTACTGGGTGTCCCCACAGCGTCCCATGGATGCCAAATGGATGAACAAATGGCTGGACGGACATAAAACTCCGGGGTCTGACCCATGGGAAGTGCTCAGCCAATGCTGCCCCTCCCCTGGCCCCTTGGGGGACCGTGGCGGGCTGCCCACTGCTACTTAAGTCCTCAGTGCAGCCCAGATGAGAAGCAGAAGTGCCCCAGAGAGCGCTGGCAATCAGGCCAGAACCCCCGTGGGGCGCGCTGGGACCCGTGCCGGCCGAGCCGCCCTCCCGCTGCGACGCGCATGCTCCATGCCCCCCACCCCCCGCGCTGGGTTCCCACGCCGCCGCCGCCCCGGCCCCGCCCGCTCCCAGCCCGCGTCCCGGCCCCGCTCGTCGGCTCTAGACAGACGACAATGGACGGCCTAGCAGAACGCGCCTCCTGAGAGTGGCGCCCAGGGACCAGGTCGAGAGCGGGCGGGGAATACCGTCATCTCCTGGGGCCGCTGTCCCGGAGGGCTTCTCGGAGGCGGCAGCCTTGGCCTCTCGGGCCTGCCGGGGGCGGGGTGTGGAGGACGGACAGCCCTGCGGCCAACAGAGTCCCAGTACTCTGGCCTGGCAGGGCTGTGGTGGCCCCGGGAGGGGGGGGGCGGCGGGCGGGGGAGGGGGCGTCTCGGCAGGTGGCGAGGGGGCGAGGGAGAGGGCCCTCGGGAAAGCAGCGTGTGTTTATTGACTGCGGTTCGCCTCTGATCCTGGAGCTGGCAAGAGAGCACCCGGCTGGTAAGTTTGGATTTTGCGCCCCTGTGTGTGGGAGCGCTGGGCAGGCTGGCAATTCAAGGTCGCGGCACTCCTGCTCAGGGGCACCTGGCGAACTCCGCAGGCACAGGCAGTAAGGGTCCCAGACGAGTTCTGGTCGCTATCAAGGGGAGGGGGCGGTGGTGCCCCTTTCTGGTGAGACCATTGGTGGTGAGGAGCACACCGGGAGAAGGCTTCAGAAGAGGAAGCCAGGGTTGGGATGGAAGGCCCGCAAGAGCGAGAGAGGGAGTGAGCTGAGCTGAGTGGGGACCTAGCAGTCCTCCAGTCCAGCAGATATGTGCCGGGCAGCCACTGCGGACCCGGCTGCTGCGGGCCAGGCTGCTGCGGGCCTTGGAGATATGACAGGAAAGGGAAGGGCAGAACCTGCCCCACGTGGGTCCCGGTCTAGTGACAGGGCACACACAATAGACAGCAAACATCTTAAATTAAGAACGATAGAGTGTGTTAAATGGTGGTAAGTGCCATGGAGAAAATAGAGCAGACAGAAGGAGGTGAGGGGTTGGGCTGCAAGTTTAAGTAGTGTGGTTAGATGGCAATATTTCTGAAACACTAGAAGGAGAAGGAGACGAGAGAGTGTACTAGGCAGAGGAAACAACCAGTGCAAAGGGCCTGAGGTATGAGTGGCATGGTGTGTGGAAGGGAATGCTCAGAGGACAGTGCGGCAGGAGCAGAGGGAGCCAGCAGGTGGGAGGAGGAGAGGGCAAGGCCAGGAGGGGCCATGGGGGTTTACTCTAAGTCAGATGGGCACCCCGGGGAGGGCCGTAAACAGGGAATGACAGAACCCCATTAGGAGGTGGCCCTGTTTATGATCAGTTCAGCCTTGGCCCGCACCCCCCAGGGCAGGGGAGACCCCAGTTGCAAGGCTGGTCCTCAGAGGGCGTTGTTGGGTCAAGCAGCATTGAGGGCCCTGGGGTGACCTGCGGCCTCCCTAGGCCCGGGGCCCTCGGGCCTGCCCGTGGGGTGGGCTGCAAGCGCTGAGGTCCCCAGGGAAGGCTGCCGCAGCCAGGAAGGCAGCCGGGGTCCCGAGGTGCCAGGCACCAGAGGAAGTCCCGCCAGGAAGGAAGAAGCCTGACCGCAGAGCCCTGCGCCACTCCTCCTCGAAGATGAAGAAGCCTGATCCCGCCTGTGTGGGAGTGCTGCCTGCCTTTCCTGGTGTTTGTTTTCTGTTTTCTTTTTCTGGGGAAATAGCCCCATCTCGCGGTCCTCTGCAGGCACCAGCGCCGAGGCCCACTGGCTGCCTCTCCAGGTTTCCAGCCGTGATTTCATTTAGGCTGGCAGCACTGCTCCTCTGGCCCCCCGGAGGGGAGGCCCCACACACGCAGCTTTACTTGGGCCAGTCGGCAAACGGAGCAAGATTCTGCTCCCCTCCTTAGGGTGCGCCAGCCTTGGAGGCGGCTGGTGCACGGCACCCGGTTACCCAGGCTTGTCACCTGAGGCATTGGTGTCTCGGGGACCTTCCTCCGTATGCCTGGTGTTCGGTTTGGGGGAGACCGAGTTTCAGGATCTGGAATCATCCTTCAGCTTCCTTGCTTCGGCAGCCCACCAGGGTCTTAGGAGAAACCACTCTCCACGTCCACAATCTCCTTCCTGATTCTTCTTATGCATGTGCTCAGGGGTGTCAACCCGTTCCTGCCTGAGGGTTCCTTGGCACAAGGGTCTGTGAGGTGAGCTTGCCATATCTTTCTTTCCAGGATTTGAAAGCAGGCTGACTTTGGGCGACTGGGTCTCAAGTATGGACACTTGTGTGTGACCACTTCGCATGGTGGGCCCCTGGATGCATCTTGTGGTGTTGAACTTCAGTGCTGGTGTCTGTCTACAGGCTAACCCTATTCATAGTGTGTTCCTCTCGGGCAGTCGCACGGCTCAACCATGTCTTCTCTCTTGGGGCCTTGGAAGGGACTCCAGCATGTTGAGGGTGAGGGGGCGTGGCTAGAAATAACATTTCTTCCTTTCCACTTGTGTATTTTCCCAAGTGTATCATGATCTGGTGGTAGTCATGGTATGGTGGTAGCTGTGGTATGGACAAATAGATTTATGCTGTTTTTCAAAACATCTTGACACTGGTCTGAAAACCTGTGCATACCACGACTATCCCCTGGTCCTGACACCTTTAGCTGGTGCAGGTCCCCCGGTGGCTGCCTGTGTCATAATGCAACACATGCGACCTGTGGACATCACAATGATTACTTTTTGGCCCCCCCTTTTTTTTGAGATGAGATTCACATAACATAAAATTAGCCATTTTATTTATTTTTTTCTAAAGGTTAGTTATTTATTTTGAGAGAAAGAGAGAGAGGGAGCTCAAGGTGGGGAGGCATGGAGAGAGAGACAGAATCCCTACCAGGCTCTGCACCATCAGCACAGAGCCTGACATGGGGCTTGAACACACTAACTGTGAGGTCACGACCTGAGCTGAGATGGAGAGTCAGACGCTTGACTGACTGGGCCCCCCAGCTGCCCCTAATGTTAGCCACTTTAAAGCCAACAATTCAGTGGCATTAAGTACATTCACAGTGTTGTGCACCCATCACTACTATCTAGTTCCCAAACCTTTTCATCACCCCAGAGAGAAACCCCTTCCAGGAAGGCACCCATCCGTCTGCTCTCTGCCCCTCTGGATTTACGTGTGCTGGGGTTATCATGTGTTTTATAAGATTTAAAGATAGCTTTTGCCGGCAAATCACACGTCGGTGACAGTCGGAGAGATGAAAGGCAGAAAGAACTCTGTTGCTTACAGCTCCAACGCAGAGGAGGCTGCCACGTGCGGCCACGCGGGGGTGCACCTGGGGTAGGGCTGGGACCCTTGTGCATTGGCTAATTTGGATGATCGCTCAGGCTCTGGGGCGCGGGGACTGTCCCTTATTGTCGGGCGCCTGGCCCCACAGCGTGGGAGTGTGAGAAGGGGGAGTGGGGGCCGTGTGTCCAGTGCTTCGAGAGACAGGCACCAATAAGGGAGATATTTGGGGTGGGGGCTTGGCAAACTGCCCTTCCAGAAAGGCAGAGAAAAGAGAGTCTTTAGACCTAACTTCAAAACTAGGTCAAGACAGCTCTTGTGAAATGTTATATTACATCGTATAAATGGGATCATACAGTATGTGGCCTTTTGTGTCCACATCTGGCTTTTTTCACTTAGCGTAATGTCTCCGAGGTTCACTTACACCATCGCGTGGATCAGCATTTCGCACCTCTTTACGGCCAAGATAACCTTCCATCATGTCTATAGACTACATTTTATTTGTTGTCTGTTGGTGGACCCTTGGGCTGTTTCCACCTTTTGGCTCCTGTCAGGCTGCAGTTAACGAGGGAGCATACGTTTTTATGTGAAAGCCTGTTTTCGGTTCTTTTGAACATATACCCAGGAGTGAAATCGCTGAGCCACACAACTTGTTGAGGTACCACCAAGCGATCTTCCCTTTTCATTTTGAACACCGTCAAGCAAACAGACGACTAGAGACAAAGTCTAAGGCCGCGCAGGTGCCCGCCTCCTGGAGCTGGCAGTGGCCTCATGCCTCCCTCCCTCGCCTCCCCCCCCTCTGCCTCCCCCCCCCCCC